>NW_018397484.1:1289-1416 GCF_002168275.2 Theobroma umbraticum
CTTGAGTGACTATAAGTGGACTTTTTATGCTAATGGATAACTTTTGCTTCACATTTCTTAGGGTAGACAATTAATTATAATACATTTTAATCAGAAATGTAAAAAAATTTAACCTAAAATTAATTAT
>NW_018397484.1:1426-1597 GCF_002168275.2 Theobroma umbraticum
AACCATTTAAAGTGAGTAATAAGTCTTTTGAAGATATAGGTGACTATAATGGGCTTTTGTTGCCAACAAATGGCTTTTTCTTCACGTTTTTCAAGGTAGACATTCAATTATAATTTTTTTTTACTAAAAATATAAAAATATTCAACTGAAAATCAATTATGAGATTATAAA
>NW_018397484.1:1607-2404 GCF_002168275.2 Theobroma umbraticum
TCGAGTAATAAGGCTTTCAAAGGTATGGGGGGACTATAAATGGGCTTTTGTTGTCAATGAATGGCTTTTGCCTCACGTTTCTTAAGGTAAACATTCAATTATAATATGTTTTAATCAAAATGTAAAAAATTTAACTTAAAATCAATTATGAGATTATAAAGCTATTTAAAGCGGTAATAGGCTTTTGAAGGCTGGGTGACTATAAATGGGCTTCTCTATAAATGAATAAGTTTTTCTTCATGTTTCTCAAGGAAACCATCAATTACAATCTATTTTAACTAAAAATATAAAAAAATTCAACCTAAAATCAATTATGAGTTTGTAAAACTATTTAAAGTGAGTAATAAGGCTTTTGAAGGCATGGGTGACTAT
The DNA here is from genome assembly GCF_002168275.2 of Theobroma umbraticum. Lineage (NCBI taxonomy): Eukaryota > Viridiplantae > Streptophyta > Magnoliopsida > Malvales > Malvaceae > Theobroma > Theobroma umbraticum. Next base: position 1,980 of record NW_018397484.1, read on the forward strand.
AAATGGGCTTTCTTATCAATCAATGGCTTTGTCTTCAGGTTTCTCAAGGCATATAGTCAATTATATTCTGTTTTAACTAAAAATGTAAAAAAATTCTTCCTAAAATTAATTATGAGGTTGCAAAACAATTTAAACGGAGTAATAAGGCTTTCGAAGGCTTGGTCAACTATAAATGGGCTTTTCTTGCAAATGAGTAAGTTTGTCTTTATGTTTTCCAAGGTAAACATTCAATTGTCATCTGTTTTAACAAAAAATATAAAAAGATTCAACCTAAAATCAGTTATGAGAATATAAAACTATTTAAAACGAGTAATAAGACTTTTGAAGGCATAAATGACTATAAATGGGCTTTTCTTGTCAATGAATGGCTTTTTTTTTATATTTCTCAAGGTAGACAATCAATTATAATCTGTTTTAATCAACAA
>NW_018397484.1:2462-4224 GCF_002168275.2 Theobroma umbraticum
AAACCATTTAAAGCGAGTAATAAGGCTTTTGAGGGAATGAGTGACTATAAATAGGCTTTTCTTGCCGATGAATGCCTTTTTTTCAATTTTTCCAAGGTAAACATTCAATTATAATCCGTTTTAACTAAAAATATATAAAAACAATTCACCTTAAAATTAATTATGAGATTATAAAACCATTTAAACTGAGTAATAAGTCTTTCAAAGACTTGAGTGACAATAAATGGACTTTTTATGCTAATGAATGAATTTTGGTTCACGTTTCTGAAGGTAGATATTCAATTATAATATATTTTAATTAAAAATGTAAAAACATTTAAGTTAAAATCAATTATGAGATTCTAAAAATAATTTAAATCGAGTAATAAGGCTTTCAAAGGCTTAGGTGACTATAAATAGACTTTTCTTGTCAATGAATGGCTTTTTCTTTATGTTTCCCTAGGTAAATATTCAATTATAATCTGTTTTAACAAAAATGTAACAAAATTAAACTTAAAATCAGTTATGATATTATAAAATTATTAAACGTGAGTAATAGGGCTTTTGAAAGCTCAAGTGACTATAAATGGGCTTTTCTTGCCAATGAATGGGTTTTTCTTCATGTTTTCCAAGGTAAACATGAAATTACAGTTAAGTAGACTTCTTTTGCAAATGAATGCCTTTTTCTTCACTTTTTCCAGGGCAGACATTCAATTATAACCTGTTTTAATCAAAAATATAAAAAAAATTTAACTTAAAATCAATTATGAGATTATAAAACTATTTAAAGTAAGTACCAAGTCTTTCAAACACTTGAGTGAGTATAAGTGAGCTTTTTATGTTAATGGATGACTTTTGCTTCACGTTTCCCAAGATAGACATTCAATTATAATATATTTTAATAAAAAATGTAAAAACATTCAAGTTAAAATCAATTATGAGATTATAAAAACAATTTAAAGTGAGTAATGAGACTTTTGAAGGCTTAGGTGACTATAAATGGACTTGTCTTGTTAATGAATGGCTTTTTCTTTATGTTTCCCTAGGTAGACATTCAATTACAATATGTTTTAGCCAAAAACATAATAAAATTCAACTTAAAATTAGTTATAATATTATAAAACTATTAAAATCGAGTAATAAGGCTTTTGAAGGCATGGGTGACTATAAATGGGCTTTTGTTGTTAATGAATGGCTTTTGCTTCACATTTTTAGGGCAAACATTCAATTATAATCTGTTTTAACAAAAAATGTAAAAACATTCAACTTAAAATCAATTACGAGTTGATAAAACGATTTAAATTGAGTGATAAGGCTTTCGAAGACATGTGTGACTATAAATGGGCTTTTGTTATCAATGAATGCATTTTTCTTCACATTTTTCAAGATAAACATTCAATTATAATCTGTTTTAACTAAAAATGTAAAAAAACTCAACTCAAAATCAATTATGAGATTATAAAGCCATTTAAAGCGAATAATAAGGCTTTCGAAGGTTTAGGTGACTATAAATTAGCTTTTCTTGTTAATGAATGACTTTTTTTTTCATGTTTCTTAAGGTAGACAATAAGATATAATTTGTTTTAACCAAAAATGTAAAAAAATTCAACTTAAAATCAATTATGAGATTATAAAGCAATTTAAAGCGAGTAATAAGGATTTCGAAGGCTTGGGTGACTATAAATGGGATTTTCTTATCAATGAATGGGTTTTTCTTCACGTTTTTCATGGTAAACATTCAATTATAATATATTTTAATCAAAAATATAAAAAAATTCAACTT
>NW_018397484.1:4547-4740 GCF_002168275.2 Theobroma umbraticum
ACATTCAACTTAAAATCAATTATGAGTTGATAAAAATATTTAAATCGAGTAATAAGGCTTTCGAATGCATGAGTGACTATAACTGGGCTTTTGTTATCAATGAATGGTTTTTCTTCAAGTTTTGCAAGGAAAACATTCAATTATAATATATTTTAATAAAAAATATAAAAAAATTTAACCTAAAATCAATTAT
>NW_018397484.1:5160-5363 GCF_002168275.2 Theobroma umbraticum
TAAAATCAATTATGAGATTATAAAGCCATTTAAAGTGAGTAATAAGGCTTTTGAGGAAATGAGTAACTATAAATGGACTTTTTTTGCCAATGAATGCTTTTTTCTTCACTTTTTCCAAGGCAGACATTCAATTATAATCCGTTTTAACCAAAAATATTAAAAAAATTTAACTTAAAATCAATTATGAGATTATAAAACCATTT
>NW_018397484.1:5682-5822 GCF_002168275.2 Theobroma umbraticum
CTTCATGTTTCCCATGGCAGATGTTCAATTATAATCTATTTTAACTAAAAATACAACAAAATTCAACTTAAAATTGGTTATGATATTATAAAACTATTAAAAGTGAATAATAAGGCTTTCGAAGGCTCGGGTGACTATAA
>NW_018397484.1:5832-6031 GCF_002168275.2 Theobroma umbraticum
CTTGCCAATGAATGAGTTTTTCTTCATGTTTCTTGCGGTAAACATTCAATTACAATTAAGTGGACTTTTCTTTCAAATGAATGCTTTTTTCTTTACTTTTTTCAGGGCAGACATTCAATTATAATCCATTTTAACCAAAAATATAAAAAAAACTTAACTTAAAATCAATTATGAGATTATAAAACCATTTAAAGTGAGT
>NW_018397484.1:6186-6319 GCF_002168275.2 Theobroma umbraticum
TGACTTTGGCTTCACGTTTCCCAAGGTAGATATTCAATTATAATATATTTTAATAAAAAATATAAAAACATTCAAGTTAAAATCAATTATTAGATTATAAAAATAATTTAAAGCTAGTAATGAGGCTTTCGAG
>NW_018397484.1:6342-6570 GCF_002168275.2 Theobroma umbraticum
TTTTTGGTTAATGAATGGCTTTTTCTTCATGTTTCCTAAGGCAGACATTCAATTACAATGTGTTTTAGCTAAAAATGTAACAAAATTCATCTTAAAATCAGTTATAATATTATAAAATCATTAAAAGCAAGTAATAAGGCTTTTGAAGACATGAGTGACTATAAATGAACTTTTGTTACTAATGAATGGCTTTTTCTTCATGTTTTTCAAGGCAAACATTCAATTATA
>NW_018397484.1:6580-6716 GCF_002168275.2 Theobroma umbraticum
ACTAAAAATATAAAAACATTTAACTTAAAATCAATTATGAGTTTATAAAACTATTGAAATCGAGTAATAAAGCTTCCGAAGGTATGGGTGACCATAAATGGGCTTTTGTTGTTAATGAATGGCTTTTTCTTCACAT
>NW_018397484.1:6816-10787 GCF_002168275.2 Theobroma umbraticum
TTTAAATGGCTTTATAATCTCATAATTGATTTTACGTTGAATTTTTTTATATTTTTAGTAAAAACAGATTATAATTGAATGTTGCCCTAAACAATGTGAAGAAAAAACCATTCATTAACAACAAAAGCCCATTTATAGTCACCCATGCCTTCGAAAACCTTATTACTCGATTTCAATGGTTTTATAAACTCATAATTGATTTTAAGTTGAATGTTTTTATTTTTTTGGTTAAAACAAATTATAATTGAATGTCTGCCTCAAAAACATGAAGAAAAAGCTATTCATTAGTAATAGAAGTCTATTTATAGTCACTCATGTCTTCAAAAGCCTTATTACTCATTTTTAATGGTTTTATAAGATTATAACTGATTTTAAGTTGAATTTTGTTATATTTTTGGCTAAAATGATTGTAATTGAATGTCTGCCTTGGAAAATATGAGGAAAAAGCCATTCTTTAACCAGAAAAGTCCATTTATAGTCAACTAAGCCTTCGAAAGCCTCATTACTCACTTTAAATTGTTTTTATAATCTCATAATTAATTTTAACTTGAATGTGTTTACATATTTGATTAAAATATATTATAATTGAATGTCTACCTTGAAAAATGTGAAGCAAAAGTCATCCATTAGTATAAAAAGCCCACTTATAGTCACTCAAGTGTTTGAAAGACTTATTACTCACTTTAAATGGTTTTATAATCTCATAATTGATTTTAAGTTGAATTTTTTTATATTTTTGGTTAAAAAGGATTAGAATTGAATGTCTGCACTAAAAAAAGTGAAAAAAAGGCATTCATTTACAAGAAAGCTCACTTAATTGTAATTGAATGTTTACCTCGAGAAACGTTAAAAAAACTCATTCATTGACAAGAAAAGTCCATTTATAGTCACCCGAGCCTTCGAAAGCCTTATTACTCGCTTTTAGTGGTTTTATAATAGTATAACTAATTTTAAGTTGAATTTTGTTCTATTTTTTGTTAAATCAGATTATAGTTGAATATTTACCTTGGGAAACATGAAGAAAAAGCCATTCATTGACAAGAAAAGTCCATTTATAGTCACCTAAGCCTTCGAAAGCCTTATTACTCGCTTTAAATTATTTTTACAATCTCATAATTGATTTTAACTTGAATGTTTTTACACTTTTGATTAAAATATATTATAATTGAATATCTACCTTGAGAAACGTGAACTAAAAGTCATCCATTAGCATAAAAAGTCTACTTATAGTCACTCAAGCCTTTGAAAGACTTATTACTCACTTTAAATAATTTTATAATCTCATAATTGATTTTAAAGTGAATTTTTTTATATTTTTAGTTAAAACGGATTATAATTGAATGTCTGCCTTGGTAAAAGTGAAGAAAAAGGCATTCATTGACAAGAAAAGTCCATTTATAGTCACTCATTCCCTCAAAAGCCTTATTACTCACCTTAAAGGGCTTTATAATCTCATAATTGATTATAAGTTGAATTTTTTTACATTTTTGGTTAAAACAGATTATAATTGAATGTTTACCTTGAGAAACGTGAAGCACAAGCTATGCATTGACAACAAAAGCCTATTTATAGTCACCTATGCCTTCGAAAACCTTATTATTCGATTTCAATGGTTTTATAATCTCATAATTGATTTTAAGTTGAATGCTCTTACATTTTTAGTTAAAACAAATTATAATTGAATGTCTGCCTCAAAAAATGTGAAAACAAAGTGGCTCATTGGTAACAAAAGTTTATTTATAGTCACCCATGTCTTCAAAAGATTTATTACTCGCTTTAAATAGTTTTATAATGTCATAATTAATTTTACGTTAAGTTTTTTTATATTTTTGATTAAAATATATTACAATTGAATGTTTGCCTTGCAAAATGTGAAGAAAAACTCATTCATTGATAACAATAACCTAGTTATAGTCACCCATGCCTTCGAAAGCCTTATTACTCGATTTAAATGGTTTTATCAACTCATAATTAATTTTAAGTTGAATGTTTTTACATTTTTCATTAAAACGAATTATAATTGAATGTCTGTCTTAGCAAAAATGAAGAAAAAGGCATTCGTTGGAAAGAAAGGTCTATTTATAGTCACTCATTCCGTCAAAAGCCTTATTACTCACTTTAAATGGCTTTATAATCTCATAATTGATTTTAAGTTGAATTTTTTTACATTTTTGGTTAAAACAGATTATAATTGAATGTTTGCCTTGAGAAACGTGAAGGAAAAGCTATTCATTGACAACAAAAGCCCATTTATAGTTACCCATACCTTTGAAAACTTTATTACTCGATTTCAATAATTTTATAATCTCATAAATGATTTTAGGTTGAATTTTTTTACATTTTTGATTAAAATATATTATATTGAATGTTTACCTTGAAAAACGTGAAGAAAAACCCATTCATTGATAAGAAAAGTCTATTTACAGTCACCCAAGAGTTCGAAAGCCTTATTACTTGCTTTAAATGGCTTTATAATCTCATAATTGATTTTAAGTTGAATTTTTTTACATTTTTGGTTAAAACAAATTATAACTGATTGTCTACCTTAAGAAACTTGAAAAAAAAAGCCATCCATTAACAAGAAAACCTAATTTATAATCACCCAAGCCTTCGAAAGTTTTATTACTTATTTTAAATGGCTTTATAATCTCATAATTAATTTTGAGTTGAGTTTTTTTACATTTTTGGTTAAAACATATTATAATTGAATGTTTGCCTTGAAAAACATGAAGAAAAACCCATTCATTGATAACAAAAGCCCATTTATAGTCACTCATGCCTTCGAAAGCCTTATCATTCGATTTAAATCATTTTATCAACTCATAATTAATTTTAAGTTGAATGTTTTTTACATTTTTGGTTAAAACAGATTATAATTGAATGTTTGCCCTAAAAAATGTGAAGCAAAAGCTATTCATTGGTAACAAAAGCCCATTTATAGTCACTCATGCCTTCAAAAGCCTTATGACTTGATTTCAATGATTTTACAAACTCATAATTGATTTTAAGTTGAATATTTTTACATTTTTAGTTAAAACAAATTATAATTGAATGTCTGCCTTAAAAACATGAAGAAAAAGCCATTCATTAGTAACAAAAGTCCATTTATAGTCACCTATGTCTTTAAAAGCCTTATTACTCATTTTTAATAGTTTTATAATATTATAACTAATTTTAAGTTAAATTTTGTTACATTTTTAGCTAAAACATATTGTAATTGAATGTCTGCCTTGGGAAACATAACAAAAAAGCCATTCATTAATAAGAAAAGTCCATTTATAGTCACTTAAGCCTTTGAAAGCCTTATTACTCACTTTAAATTGTTTTTATAATCTCATAATTGATTTTAACTCGAATTTTTTTACATTTTTTATTAAAAATATATTATAATTCAATATCTCCCTTCAGAAATGTGAATCAAAAGTCATTTATTAGCATAAAAAGTCCACTTATTGTCATTCAAGCCTTTGAAAGACTTATTACTCAGTTTAAATGGTTTTATAATCTCATAATTGATTTTAAGATGAATTTTTTTTTATATTTTTAGTTAAAACAGATTACAATTGAATGTCTACCTTGAAAAAGTGAAGAAGAGGCATTCATTGGCAAGAAAAGCCTATTTATAGTCACTCATTCTCTCAAAAGCCTTATTACTCGCTTTAAATGGTTTTGTAATCTCATAATCGATTTTAAGTTGAATTTTTTTATTTCTTTAGTTAAAACATATTATAATTGATTGTCTTCCTTGAAAAATGTGAAGAAAAAGCCATTCATCGACAAGAAAAGCCCATTTATAGTCATTTATGCCTTTAAAAGCCTTATTACTTGTTTTAAATAGTTTTATAATCTCATAACTGATTTTAGGTTGAATCTTTTTACATTTTTTGTTAAAATAGATGACAATTGAATGTTTGCCTTAGTAAACATGAAGACAAACTCACTCATTTGCAAGAAAAGCCCATATATAATCG
>NW_018397484.1:10959-11126 GCF_002168275.2 Theobroma umbraticum
TCGCTTTAAATAGTTTTACAATCTCATAATTGATTTTAGGTTGAATTTTTTATATTTTTGGTTAAAATAGATTGTAATTGATGGTTTCCCTTGAGAAACGTGAAGAAAAACTTATTCATTTATAAGAAAAGCTCATTTATAGTCATCCAAGTCTTCAAAAGCCATAT
>NW_018397484.1:11497-11705 GCF_002168275.2 Theobroma umbraticum
TCAAAAGACTTATTACTCGCTTTAAATGGTTTTATAATCTCATAATTAATTTTAGATTAAATTTTTTTACATTTTTGATTAAAATGTATTATAATTGATTGTCGACCTTAGGTAACGTGAAGCAAAAGTCATCCATTAGCATCAAAAGTCCACTTATAGTCACTCAAGCTTTTAAAAGACTTATTACTCACTTTAAATGGTTTTATAA
>NW_018397484.1:11715-12141 GCF_002168275.2 Theobroma umbraticum
GATTTGAAGTTAATTTTTTTTATATTTTTAGTTAGAACGGATTATAATTGAATGTCTGCCTTGGAAAAAGTGAAGAAAAGGCATTCATTAACAAGAAAAGTCCATTTATAGTCACTCATTTCCTCAAAAGCCTTATTACTCGTTTTAAATGGTTTTGTAATCTCATAATTGATTGTAAGTTGAATTTTTTACATTTTTGGTTAAAACAAATTTATAATTGATTGTCTACCTTGAGAAACATTAAGAAAAAATCATTGATTGATAAGAAAAGCCCATTTATAGTCGCACATGCCTTCAAAAGCCTTTTTACTCGCTTTAAATAGTTTTATAATCTCATAATTGATTATAGGTTGAGTTTTTTTACATTTTTTATTAAAACAGATTATAATTGAATGTTTGCCCTAGGAAACATAAAGCAAAGCCCAT
>NW_018397484.1:12316-12413 GCF_002168275.2 Theobroma umbraticum
GATTATAATTGAATGTCTGCCTTGAAAAAACTAAAGAAAAGGTATTCATTGGGAAGGAAAGCCAATTTATAGTCACTCATGCCTTTAAAAGCCTTAT
>NW_018397484.1:12423-12787 GCF_002168275.2 Theobroma umbraticum
AAATAGTTTTATAATCTCATAACTGATTTTAGGCTGAATTGTTTTACATTTTTCATTAAAACAGGTTCTACTTGAATGTTTGCCTCAAACAACATAGAGACAAACTCATTCATTTGCAAAAAAAGCCCATTTATAGTCACCCAAGCTTTCGAAAGTCTTATTACTCGCTTTAAATGGTTTTACAACCTCATAATTCATTTTAAGATGAACTTTTTTACATTTTTGGTTAAAATAGAATATAATTCTCTATCTGCCTTGAGAAACATGAAGACAAATCCATTGATTGTTAAGAAAAGCCCATTTATAGTCCCTCATGCCTTCAAAAGCCTTATTACTCGCTTTAAATAGTTTTATAATCTCATAA
>NW_018397484.1:12888-13028 GCF_002168275.2 Theobroma umbraticum
TTATAATTGAATGTTTTTCTCAGGAAACATAAAGCAAAACCTATTCATTTGTAAGACAAGCCCATTTATAGCCACCCAAGCCTTCAAAAGCCTGATTACTCACTTTAAATGGCTTTATAATCTCATAATTGATTTTGAGT
>NW_018397484.1:13038-13169 GCF_002168275.2 Theobroma umbraticum
TATATTTTTGGTTAAAACAAATTATAATTGAATATTTACCTTGAAAAATATGAAAAAAAAGCCATTCATTGACAATAAAAGCCCATTTATAGGCACCCATACCTTCGAAGGCCTTATTACTCGATTTCAAT
>NW_018397484.1:13191-13311 GCF_002168275.2 Theobroma umbraticum
TTTTAAGTTGAATGTTTTTACATTTTTAGTTAAAAAAATTATAATTGAATGTCTTTCTTGAAAAACGTGAAGAAAAAGCCATTCATTGACAACAAAAGCCCATTTATAGTTACCCATATC
>NW_018397485.1:0-445 GCF_002168275.2 Theobroma umbraticum
GAGTAATAAGGCTTTCAAAAGTTTGGGTGACTATAAATGGACTTTTCTTGCCGATAAATGGCTTTTTCTTTATGTTTTCAGAGGTAAACATTCAATTATAGTCTATGTTAACAATCAATATAAAACAAATTCAAATTAAAATCAATTATGAGATTATAAAACTATTTAAAGCGAGTAATAAGGCTTTCGAAGGTTTGGGTGACTATAAATGGACTTGTCTTGCCAATGAATGGCTTTTCTTCATGTTTCCTAAGGTAAACATTCAATTATAATATGTTTTAACAAAAAATGTCAAAAATTCATCCTAAAATCAATTATGAGATTATAAAACCAGTTTAAGCGAGTAGTAAGACCTTTGAAAGTATGAGTGACTATAAATAGACTTTTCTCGCCAATGAATGACTTTTTTTTCTTCGCAACGAATGGTTTTTGCTTTATGTTTCCC
>NW_018397485.1:588-11773 GCF_002168275.2 Theobroma umbraticum
CAATTATGAGATTATAAAACCATTTAAAGTGAGTAATAATGCTTTTGAAGGCTTCACATTTCCCAAGGGAAAAAAATAATTATAATATATTTTAACCAAAAATTTAAAAAAATTTTACTTAAAATCAATTATGGGATTATAAACCATTTTCAGCGAGTAATAAGGCTTTCGAAGGCTCGAGTGGCTATAAATGAACTTTTTTTGCCAATGAATAGCTTTTACTTCACGTTTCTCAGGGTAAATGCTAAATGATAATATATTTTCAATCAAGAATGTAAAAAATTCAACTTAAAATCAATTATGAGATTATAAAACCATTTAAAGAGAGTAATAATGCTTTCAAAGGCTTAGTGACTATAAATGAACTTTTCTAGCCAATGAATGGCTTTTTCTTCACATTTTTGGTGGAAAACATCCAATTATATTCTATTTTAACCAAAAATATAAAACAATTCAACTCAAAATCAATTATGAGATTATAAAACTATTTGAAGCAGTTAACAAGGCTTTCGAAGGCATGGGTGACTATAAATGGACTTTTCTTACCAATGTATGGCTTTTTCTTCAAGTTTGCCAAGGTAAACATTCAATTATATTCTGTTTTAACCAAAAATGTAAAAAATTCAACTTAAAATCAATTATGAGATTATAAAACCATTTAAAGTGAGTAATAAGACTTTCGAACGCATGGGTGACTATAAATGGACTTTTCTTGTCAATGCATGTCTTTTTCTTAAAGTTTTCCAAGGCAGACAATCAATTATATTTTATTTTAATAAAAAATATAAAAAAACTCATATTAAAATTAATTATGAGATTATAAAACCATTTAAAGTGAGTAATAAGATTTTCGAAGGCATGAGTGACTATAAATGAACTTTTCTTACCAATACATGGCTTTTTCTTCATGTTTCCCAAGGCAGATATTCAATTATAACCTATTTTAACCAAAAATATAAAAAAATTTAACTTAAAGTCAATTATGAGATTATAATGCGATTTGAAGTAAATAATAACGCTTTCGAAGCTATGGGTGACTATAAATAGATTTTTCTTGTCAATGAATGGCTATTTGTTCACGTTTTCTAATGAAAACATTCAATTATAGTCTGTTTTAACTAAAAATATGAACAAATTTAACTCAAAATCAATTATGAGATTATAAAACCATTTAAAGCAAGTATAATGCTTTCAAAGGCATTGGTGACTATAAATGGACTTTTCTCTTCAATGGATTGCTTTTGCTTCACGTTTACTAAGGTAAACATTCAATTATAATCTAATTTAACCAACAATATAAAAAAATTTAACTTAAAATCAATTACGAGATTATGAAACCATTTAAAGCGAGTAATAAGGGTTTTGAAGGCTTGGGTGACTGTAAATAGACTTTTCTTGCGAATGCATCGCTTTTCTTTACATTTTCAAAGGCAAACATTCAATTATAATCTGTTTTAACAAAAAATATAAAATTTCAACTTAAAATCAATTATGAGATTATAAAACCATTGGCAGCGAGTAATAAGGCTTTCGAAGGCATCAGTGACTATAAATGGACATTTCTTGTCAATGCATGGCTTTTTCTTCATGTTTTCAGAGGTAGATATTCAATTATATTCCATTTTAGCAAAAAATGTAAAAACATTTAACTTAAAATTAATTATGAGATTATAAAACCATTTAAAGCAAGTAATAAGGCTGTCGATGGCTTTGGTCACTATAAGTAGACTTTTCTTGTCAATGAATCGCCTTTTCTTTATGGTTCCTATGGCAGACATTCGATTATAATCTATTTTAGCTAAAAATCTAAAAAAACTCAACCCAGAATCAACTATGACATTATAAAACACTATAAAGCGAGTAATAATGATTTCGAAGGTATTGGTAATTATAAATGGACTTTTCTCTCAAATGGATGGCTTTTGCTTCATGTCTACTAAGGTAAACATTGAATCATAAACTAATTTAACCAACAATATAAAAAACTTCAGCTTAAAATCAATTATGAGATTATAAAACTATTTAAAGCGAGTAATAAGGCTTGCGAAGGCTTGGGTGACTAAAAATGAACTTTTCTTGCTAATAAATGGCTTTTACTTCACGTTTCTTGACGCAAACATTCAATTATAATATATTTTAATCAAAAATGTAAAAAAAATCAACTTAAAATAAATTATACGATTATTAAACCATTTAAAGGGAGTAATAAGGCTTTCGAAGGCATTGATAGCTGTAAATAGACTTTTCTTACTAATGAGTAGCCTTTTCTTCATGGTTCTCAAGGTAAACATTCAATTATAATATGTTTTAACGAAAAATGTAAAACAAATTCAACCTAAAATCAATTTTGAGATTATAAAACTATTTATAGCGAGTAATAAGGCTTTCAATGACTTGGGTGACTATAAATAAACTTTTTCTATCAATGAATGGCTTTCCTTTTAGGGTTCATGGCAAACATTTAATTATAATTTGTTTTAACCAAAACTGTAAAAAAAAATTCAACTTAAAATCAATTATGAGAGTATAAAACCATTTAAAGCGAATAATAAGACTTTCGAAGCGTGAGTGACTATAAATGAACTTTTCTTATCAATGAATGGCTTTTTCTTCATGTTTTTGGAGGCAAACATTCAATTATAATCTATTTTAACCAAAAATTGCATAAAAATTCAACTTAAAATCAATTATGACATTATAAAATCATTTAAAGCAAGTAATAAGGCTTTCGATGGCATGGGTGACTATAAATGGACTTTTCTTACTAATGAATTTCTTTTTCTTCAAGATTCCCATGGCAGACATTCAACTGTAATCTATTTTAATAAAAAATATAAAACAACTCAACTCAAAATCAATTATGAGTTCCAAAACCATTGAAAGCGAGTAATAATGCTTTCGAAGGCATCGGTGATTATAAATGGACTTTTCTCTCTAATTGATGGCTTTTTCTTCATGTTTACTAAGGCAAACATTCAATTATAATCTAATTTAACTAACAATAGAAAAAAAATTCAACCTAAACTCAATTATGAGATTATAATACCATTTAAAACAAGTAATAAGGCCTTCGAAGGCTTTCGTGACTATAAATGGACTTTTCTTACCAATGAATGGCTTTTTCTTCATGGTTCCTATGGTAGATATTCAATTATAATCTGTTTTAGCTCAAAATGTAAAAAATTTCAACTTAAAATCAATTATGAGATTATAAAACCATTTAAAGCGAGTAATAAGGCTTTCGAAGGCATGTGTGACTATAAATAGACTTTTCTTGCCAATGAATGGTTTTTTCTTCATGTTTTCTAAGGTAAACATTCAATTATAATATGTTTTAACCACAAATGTCAAAAAATTCAGCCTAAAATCAATTATAAAACTATTTGAAGCGAGTAATAAGGCTTTTGAATGTATGGGTGACTATAAATAGACTTCTCTTGCTAATGAATAGCTTTTTCTCCATGTTTCCCATGGTAAACATTCAATTATAATCTGTATTAATGAAAAATATGAAAAAATTCATCTTAAAATCAATTATGAGATTATAAAACCATTTAAAGCGAGTAATAAGGCTTTTAACAGCTTAGGTGACTATAAATGGATTTTTCTTACCAATGAATGGCTTTTTCTTCATATTTTCCCAAGGCAAATATTCAATTACAAGATTATAAAACCATTTAAAGAGAGGAACAACACTTTCGAAGGCATGAGTGACTATAAATGAACTTTTCTCTCTAATGGATGGCTTTTGCTGCATGTATCTAGAGATAGAAATTCAATTATATTATATTTTGGAAAAAATTGCGAAGAATAACTTTTCTTGATAAGAGTATTTCAAAAATAACATCAAAATAAATTTAACTATTTTTAGCCATATTTAGCCATGACTTAATGAAAATACTCTTGAAACTATTTCAAATAAATTAAACCATTCATCACAATTTTTCCTCATTGGTGCTTTCAATTTTTGTCTCTCAACATCCCACTCTCTTTAATTTTATCAATTTCTCTCTTCGACATTCGTCTTCTATGCTCTCAATTTCTCTCTCTTGCGCTTTCAAATTTCTCTTTCCAGCACTTTAAAGACACCAAACGATAATTTTGATGTACTTGAGTGGATGACTATTTGGAGAATTTGATTTTTAGGTATTTCGGATAAAACTAAACAGTAGAAATGATCACAGATATTTGAAATAGCTTTTAATCGGATCAATTCAAGATCTTGACACCAATAAACTCAAAAGTTTAAAATTTATAAAGCTATGTTTTTAATGAAATTTTTTTTTTTTACTCAAAATAGGTGTTTTAGATAAGAAAATTTGTGTTTTGATTTATAAAAATATATTAGAAACACTTTAATCGGTGCCAAATTATCAAAAAAACAAAAAACAAAACAAAATAAAGAGAGTTGAGAAGATTTGAAGTTTTGGTTTGTAAGTAACAACAACAGTTTAGGTATTAAAGTGTAACAAAATGTTTTTGAATATGACATATAACAACAATATTTTTTCAACATGATGTGTAATAACTGTATTTTTTTTCAACATAGCGTATAACAACTTTTTTTTAAATCATGGCGTGTAACATATTTTTGTACATGGCATGTAACAACAGTAATTTTTTTAACATGGCGTGTAACATGTTTGTACATGACGTGTAACAACTTAATTATGGCATGTCACAGGTTTTTGTACATGGCGTGTAACAACCTAATCATGATATGTAATATATTTTTGTACATAACGTGTAACAACCTAACCATGGCATGTAACATGTTTTTGTACGCGGTGTGTAACATCCTAGCGTGTAATTTCATTAAAGGTAATTTTGTCCAACTTGGTTAAAAATAGTTAAAATTATAAAAGAGGTTATTTTTGAAAACATCGTATTTTTAAGGGTTATTTTTTAAAATGTCCCTATATTTTAACCAAAAATGTAAAAACATTTAACTTAAAATTAAGTATGAGATTATAAAACCATTTAAAGTGAGCAATAAAGCTTTCGAAGGCATGGGTGACTACGAATGGACTTTCATTACCAATGAATGGCTTTTTCTTCATGTTTTTGGAGGCAGACATTCAATTATAATATGTTTTAACTAAAAATATAAAAAAATTTAACTTAAAATCAATAATGAAACTATAAAACCATTTAAAGTGAGTAACAAGGCTTTCGATGGCATAGATGACTATAAATGGACTTATCTTACCAATGAATGGCTTTTACTTCACAATTCCCATGGTAGACATTCAATTATAATCGATTTTAACTACAAATGTAAAATAATTCAACTCAAAATCTACTATGAGATTATAAAACCATTTAAAGTGAGTAATAATGCTTTCGAAGACATCGATGATTATAAATGGACTTTTTTCTCTAACGGATAGCTTTTCCTTCAGGTTTACTGAGGCAAACGTTCAATTATAATCTAATTTAACCAACAATAGAAAAAAATTCAACTTAAAATCAATTATAAGATTATAAAACCATTTACAGTCAGTAATAAGGCTTTTGAAGGCTTAGGTGACTAAAAATGGACTTGTCTTACCAATGAATGGCTTTTTCTTCATGTTTTCAGAGATAGACATTCAATTAAAATCTATTTTAACTAAAATGTAAAAAAAAATTAAACTTAAAATCAATTACGAGAGTACAATACTATTTAAAGTGAGTAATAGGGCTTCTGAAGGTTTAGGTGATTATAAATGGACTTTTCTTACAAATGAGTGGATTTTTTTTCACAGTTCCCATGGCAGACATTCGATTATAGCATGTTTTAATCAAAAATGTAAAAAATTCAACTTAAAATCAATTATGAGATTATAAAACCATTTAAAGCGAGTAATAAGGCTTTCAAAGGCTTAAATGACTATAAGTGGACTTTTCTTGCCAATGAATGGCTTTTTCTTCATGTTTTTAGAGGTAGACATTCAATTATAATTTGTGTTAATAAAAAATATAAAAAAAATTCAACTTAAAATCAATTATGAGATTATAGAACCATTAAAAACGAGTACTAAGGATTCGAAGGCATGAGTGACTATAAATAGACTTTCTTTACCAATGAATGGTTTTTTCTTCTTGTTTTCTGAAACAAACTTTCAATTATAATATGTTTTAACTAAAAATATCAAAAAATTTAACCTAAAATCAATCATGAGATTATAAAACCAATTTACGCAAGTAGTAAGACCTTTGAAGGCATGGGTGACTATAAATGCACTTTTTCTGCCAATAAATAGTTTTTTCTTCATGTTTGCTGAAGCAAATATTCAATTACAATATGTTTTAACCAAAAATGTCAAAAAATTCAACCTAAAATTAATTATAAGATTATAAAACCATTTTAAGCGAGCAGTAAGACCTTCAAAGGCATGGCTGACTATAAATAAACTTTTCTTACCTATGAATTCCTTTTTTTTTCATAGTTCCTGAGGCAAACATTCAATTACAATTTGTTTGAACTAAACACATAAAAAAATTCAACCTAAAATGAATTATGAGATTATAAAACTATTTAAAGCGAGTAATAAGGCCTTTGAAGGCATGGATGACTTTTTCTTTTTATTTTCCAAGGCAGCTATTCAATTATAATCTGTTTTAACTAAAAATGTAAAAATAATTGAACTTAAAATAAATTTTAAGATTATAAAATATTTAAAGTAAGCAATAAGGCTTTCGAAGGCATGGGTGCCGGTAAATGGACTTTTTCTTGCCAATGAATGGCTTTTTCTTCATGTTTTCCTAGGCAAACATTCAATTATAATATGTTTTAACCAAAAATACAAAAAAATTCAACTTAAAATCAATTATGAGATTATAGAACCATTTAATGCGAGTAATAAGGATTTCAAAAGCATGGGTGATTATAAATGGCTTTTCTTGCTAATGAATGATTTTTTCTTAACGTTTCTCAAGGCATACATTCAATTATAATCTATTTTGATTAAAAATATAAAAAAATTCAACTTAAAATTAATTGTGAGATTATAAAACCATTTACAGCGAGTAATAAGGCTTTCAAAGGTTTGGGTAACTATAAATGGACTTATCTTGCCAATGAATAGCTTTTTCTTCACGTTTTCAGAGGTAGACATTCAATTATAATCTATTTTAACAAAAAAGGTTAAAAACTCAACTTAAAATCAATTATGAGATTATAAAACCATTTGAAGCAAGTAATAAGGCTTTTAGAGGCTTGGGCAACTATAATTGGACTTTTCTTACCAATGAATGGCTTTTTCTTCATGTTTTTCAATGTAAACATTCAATTATAATCTGTATTAATCAAAAATATAAAACAATTCAACCTAAAATCAATTATGAGATTATAAAACCTTTTAAAGCAAGTAAGAAGGCTTTCGATGGCTTGGGTGACTATAAATGGACTTTCTTGCTAATGAATGGCTTTTTCTTCAAGGTTCTCATGGCAGACATTCAATTGTAATATGTTTTAATCAAAAATGTAAAAAAAAATTAACTTAAAATCAATTATGATATTATAAAACCATTTAAAGTGAGTAATAAGGCTTCCGAAGGCTTGAGTGATTATAAATGTACTTTTCTTGCTAATGAATGGGTTTGGCTTCATATTTTCTAAGACAGACATTTAATTATAATATATTTTAATTAAAAATGTAAAAAAACCTAACTTAAAATCAATTATGAGATTATAAAACCATTAAAAGCAAGTAATAAGGTTTTCGAAGCCTTGAGTGCCTATAAATAGATTTTTCTTGCTAATGAATGGCTTTTTCTTCATATTTTCTGAGGTGAACATTCAATTATAATCTATTTTAACTAAAAGTATAAAAAAATTCAAGCTAAAATTAATTATGAGACTATAAAACTATTTAAAGCAAGTAACAAGGCTTTAGATGGCTTAGGTGACTATAAATAGACTTTTCTTGCGAATGAATAGCTTTATCTTCACGGTTCCCATGGCAGATATTCAATTATAATTTGTTTTAACCAAAAATGTAAAAATAATTCAACTTAAAATCAATTATGAGATTATAAAATCATTTAAAGCGAGTAATAAGGCTTTCAAAAGCTTAAGTGATTATAAAGGCACTTTTCTTGCAAATGGATGGGTTTGGCTTCACATTTTCCTAGGCAAACATTTAATTATAATATATGTTAATCAAAAATGTAAAAAAATTTAACTTAAAATCAATTATGAGATTATAAAACCATAAAAAGTGAGTAATAGGGTTTTCGAAGGCTTAAGTGACTATAAATTCACTTTTCTTGTCAATGAATTACTTTTGCTTCACATTTCTTGACGTACACATCCAATTATAATATATTATAATAAAAAAAATTCAACTGAAAATTAATTATGATATTATAAAATCATTTAAAGCAAGTAATAATACTTTCGAAGGCTTAGGTGAATATAAATGGACTTTTCTTACCAATGAATGGTTTTTTCTTTACGGTTCCCATGGCAAACATTTAATTATAATTTGTTTTAACAAAAAATGTAAGAAAATTCAACTTAAAATCAATTATAAGATTATAAAATAATTTAAAGCGGGTAATAAGACTTTCGAAGGGTTGAGTGACTATAAATGTACTTTTCTCACCAATGAATTGCTTTCACTTCACTTTTTTGAGGTAAAAATTCAAGTATAATATATTTTAATAAAAAATATTAAAAATTCAACTTAAAATCAATTACGAGGTTATAAAACCGTTTAAAGTGAGTATTAACGCTTTTGATGGCATGAGTGACTATAAATGAACTTTTCACTCCAATGGATGGCTTTTGCTAAATGCCTCCAGAGATAGACATTCACTTACATTATATTTGAACTAAACATGTAAAAAAATTCAACTTAAAATCAATTATGAGATTATAAAACCGTTTAAAGCGAGTAACAAGGCTTCGATGGCATAGGTGACTACAAATGGACTTTTCATGCCAATGAATAGCTTTTTCTTCATGGTTCCTTTGGCAGACATTTAATTATAATATGTTTTAACAAAAAATATAAAAAAATTTAACTTAAAATCAATTATGAGATTATAAAACCATCTAAAGTGAGTAATAAGGCTTTCGAAGGCTTGGACAACTATAAATGGACTTTCTTTGCCAATAAATGGCTTTTTCTTCATATTTCTAGAGGTAAACATTCAATTATAATTTGTTTTAACCAAAAATGTAAAAAATTCAACTTAAAATCAATTATGACATTATAAAACTATTAAAAGCGAGTAACAAGGCTTTTGAAGGTATGGGTGCCAGTAAATGGACTTTTCTTGCCAATGAATGGCTTGTTCTTCATGTTTCTCAAGGAAAACATTCAACTGTAATATGTTTTAACCAAAAATACAAAAAAAATAAACTTAAAATCAATTTTGAGATTATAATACCGTTTAAAGCGAGTAATAAGGCTTTTGAAGGCATGAGTGACTATAAATGGACTTCTTGCCAATGAATGGCTTTTTCTTAACGTTTCTTAAGGTAGGCATTCAATTATAGTCTGTTTTAACCAAAAAATTGTAAACAAATTCAATATAAAATGAATTGTGAGATTACAAAACCGTTAAAGTGAGTAATAAGGCTTTCGAAGGCTTAGGTGACTATAAATGGACTTTTCTTGCTAATGAATGGCCTTTTCTTCATGCTTTCAGAGATAGACATTCAATTGTATGTTGTTTTATCAAAAAATGTAAAAAACATTCAACTTAAAATCAATTATGAGATTATAAAATTATTAAAAGGGAATAATAAGACTTTTGAAAGGCTTAGGTGACTATAAATAGACTTTTCTTACCAATGAATGGCTTTTTCTTCATGGTTGCCACAGCAGACATTCAATTATTAGAATTTTTTTAACAAAAAATGTAAAAAACATCAACTTAAAATCAATTATGAGATTATAAAACCGTTTAAAGCGAGTAATGAAGCTTTTGAAGGCTTGTACAGTTAGAAATGGACTTTTCTTGCCAATGAATGGCTATGTTTACTGAATGAAAACATTCAATTATAATCTGTTTTAACCAAAAATGTAAAAAATCTAATTGAAAATCAATTATGAGATTACAAAACCATTAGAAGCGACTAATAAGGCTTTCGAAGGTATTTGTGACTATCAATGGACTTTTCTTGCCAATGAATGGCTTTTTCTTCATGTTTCCTAGGGTAAACATTCGATTATAATCTATATTAATTGAAAATGTAAAAAATTTCAACCTAAAATCAATTATGAGATTATAAAACTATCTAAAGTAAGTAATAAGGCATTTGAAGGGATAGGTGACTATAAATGAACTTTTCTTGCTAGTATATGGCTGTTTCATCATATTTTCCAAAATAGACATTCAATTATAATCTATTTTAACTAAAAATGTAAAAAACTTAAAATTAACTATGAGAATATAAAACCATTTAAAGCGAGTAATAAGGCTTTTGAAGGCATGGGTGATTATCAACAAACTTTTTTTATCAATGAATAGCTATTACTTCATGTTTCCCATGACTAACCTTCAATTATAATTTATTTTAACAAAAAATGTAAAAACCTTCAACTTAAAATCAATTATGAGATTATAAAACCATTTAAAGCGAGTAATAAGGTTTTTGAAGACTTGGATGACTATAAATAGACTTTTCTTGTCAATGGATGGCTTTTCTTCAAGGTTCCCATGGTCGACATTCAATTATAATCTGTTTTAACAAAAAATATAAAAAAATTCAACTTAAAATAAAATATGAGATTATAAAATTATCTAAAGTGAGTAATAAGGCTTTTGAAGGCTTTAGGGACTAAAAATGGACTTTTCTTGCCAATGAATGGCTTTTTCTTTATATTTTCCTAAGGCAAACATTCAATTATAATCTGTTTTAACCAAAAATGTAAAAAAAGTCAACTTAAAATCAACTATGAGATTATAAAACCTTTAAAAGCTAATAATAAGGCTTTCGAAGGTATGGGTGACTACAAATGGACTTTCTTTGCCAATGGATGGTTTTTTCTTTATGTTTCCTAGGGCAAAGATTCAATTATAATATGTTTTAACTAAAAATATAAAAAAATTTAACTTAATTCAATTATGAGATTATAAAACCATTTTAAACAAATAGTAAGGCCTTCAAAGGCATGGGTAACTATAAATGGATATTTCTTATCAACGCATGGCTTTTTCTT
This sequence comes from Theobroma umbraticum, assembly GCF_002168275.2. Taxonomy (NCBI): domain Eukaryota; kingdom Viridiplantae; phylum Streptophyta; class Magnoliopsida; order Malvales; family Malvaceae; genus Theobroma; species Theobroma umbraticum. The sequence continues at coordinate 11,748 of NW_018397485.1, forward strand.
CATGTTTCCTAAGGTAGACATTTAAT
>NW_018397485.1:11783-13275 GCF_002168275.2 Theobroma umbraticum
TTTAACTAAAAATGTAAAAAAATCTAAATTAAATCTATTATTAGATTACGAAATCATTTAAAGTAAGTAATAAGGCTTTCAAAGGCATGGATGACTATAAATAGACTTTTCTTGCAAATGAATGGTTATTTCTTCATGTTTCCTGAGGCAGACATTTCGTTATAATATGTTTTAACTAAAAAGGTAAAAAAATTCAATTAACATCAATTATGAGATTACAAAACCATTTACAGTGGGTAATAAAGCTTTCGAAGGGTTAAGTGACTATAAATGGACTTTTCATGTCAATGGATGGCTTTTGCTTCACATTTCTCAAGGTAAACATTCAATTATAATATGTTTTAACAAAAATGTAAAAACTTCAACTTAAAATTAATTATGAGATTATAAAACCATTTAAAGCGAGTAATAAGGCTTTCGAAGGCTTGGTAACTATAAATAGACTTTTCGTACCAATGAATGGCATTTTTTCATGGTTCTAGTGACAAACATTCAATTATAATCTATTTTAACCAAAAATATAAAAAAATTCTCCTTAGAATCAATTATGAGATTATAAAACCATTTAAAGCGAGTAATAAGGCTTTCGAAGGCTTGAATGACTATAAATGGACTTTTCTTGTCAATAAATGGCTTTTGCGTCATGTTTCTCGAGGTAAATATTTAGTTATAAAATATTTTACTCAAGAATATAAAAAAATTCAACTTAAAATCAATTACGAGATTATAAAACCATTTAAAGCGAGTATAATGCTTTCGAAGGAATAGGTGACTATAAATGGACTTTTCTCTCCAATGGATAGCTTTTGTTTCATGTTTCTAGAGGTAAATATTCAATTATATGATATTTTAATAAAAAATATAAAATATTCAATTTAAAATTAATTATGAAATTATAAAACTGTTTAAAGCGAGTAATAATGCTTTCAAAGGTATCAGTGGCTAGAAATGAACTTTTCTTTCTAATTGATATCTTTTGCTTTATGTTTCCAGATATAAACATTCAATTATAATATATTTTAACAAAAAATGTAAAAAAAAATTTAACTTAAAATGAATTATGAGATTATAAAATTACTTCAAGCAAGTAATAATGCTTTCAAAGGTATGAGTGACTATAAACGAACTTTTCACTCCAATCAATGGCATTTGCTTCATGTTTCCTGAGATAGACATTCAATTATATTATATTTTAACCAAAAATATAAAAAATTTAACTTAAAATCAATTATGATATTATAAAACCATTTGAAATGAGTAATAAGGCTTACGAATGCATCGCTGGCTTTGAATGGACTTTTCTTGCCAATGAATGGCTTTTTCTTCATGTTTTCAGAGACAAGCATTCAATTGCAATCTATTTTAATAAAAAATATAAAAAAATTCAAGTTAAAATCAATTACGAGATTATAAAACCATTTAAAGCAAGAAATAAGTTTTTCAATGGCTTGGGTCACTATAAATGGACTTTTCTTGCCAATGAATGGCTTTT
>NW_018397486.1:0-116 GCF_002168275.2 Theobroma umbraticum
CACTTGGCATCCACCATGCACCCACGGTTTTGAATGGCTTGCATGTCACCAAACGTTCTCCTATCAAGCTGATCTTTGCTGCCACAAGACATCTCTCTTAGTCATCAACCCATTTG
>NW_018397486.1:492-558 GCF_002168275.2 Theobroma umbraticum
CTGTTTTAACCAAAAATGTAAAAACCTTCAACTTGAAATCAATTTTGAGATTATAAAACTATTTAA
>NW_018397486.1:568-710 GCF_002168275.2 Theobroma umbraticum
AAGGCTTTTGAGGGAATGGGTGACTATAAATGGACTATTGTTGCCAATATATGATTTTTTCTTCATCTTTCTTGAGGTAGACATTTAATTATTGTCTGTTTTAACCAAAAATGTAAAACAATTCAACTTGAAATCAATTATG
>NW_018397486.1:720-906 GCF_002168275.2 Theobroma umbraticum
ACCATTTAAAGCGAGTAATAAGTCTTTTGAAGAAATAGGTGATTATAAATGGACTTTTCTTCAAAATGGATAGCTTTTTCTACATGTTTCAAAGGCAAGCATTTAATTATAGTCTGTTTCAATGAAAAATGCAAAGAAATTCAACTTCAAATCAATTATGAGATTATTAAACCATTTAAAGTGAGT
>NW_018397486.1:916-1070 GCF_002168275.2 Theobroma umbraticum
TTGAAGAAATGGGTGACTATAAATAGACTTTTTTTGCCAAAGAATACCTTTTTCTTCACATTTCCTAGGGTAGGCATTCAATTATAGTCTATTTTAACTAAAAATATAAAACAAGTCAACTTAAAATTAATTATGAGATTATAAAACCATTTAA
>NW_018397486.1:1080-1236 GCF_002168275.2 Theobroma umbraticum
AAGGCTTTTGAAGGAATGGCTGACTATAAATGGACTTTTCTTCCCAATGAATGCTTTCTTCTTTAGGTTTTTCAAGTTAAACATTCAATTATAGTCTGTTTTAACTAAAATGTAAATAAATTCAACTTAAAATCAACTATTAGATTATAAAACCAT
>NW_018397486.1:1246-1400 GCF_002168275.2 Theobroma umbraticum
TAATAAGGCTTTTGAAGGAATGGATGACAATAAATAGATTTTTCTTGCCAATGAATGCCTTTTTCTTCACGTTTCTCAATGTAAACAGTCAATTATAATCTGATTTAATCAAAAAATAAAAAAAATTAAAGTTAAAATTAATTTTGAGATTATA
>NW_018397486.1:1410-1590 GCF_002168275.2 Theobroma umbraticum
AAATGAGTAATAAGGCTTTTGAGGGAATGAGTGACTATAAATGGACTTTTTTTGCCGATGAATGCATTTCTCTTCATGTTTCTCAAGGTAGGCATTCAGTTATAGTCTGTTTTAACAAAAAAAATAAACTTAAAATTAATTATGAGATTATAAAACCATTGAAAGCGAGTAATAAGGCTT
>NW_018397486.1:1785-2013 GCF_002168275.2 Theobroma umbraticum
TCGAGGTAGACTTTCAATTATAGTCTGTTTTAATCGAAAATATTAAAAAATTAAACTTAAAATCAATTATTAGATTATAATACCATTTCGAGTGAGTAATAAGGCTTTTGAAGAAAGGGGTAACAATAAATAGACTTTTTTTGCCAATGAATGTCTTTTTCTTCACGTTTTTTGATGCAGTCGTTCAATTATAATCTATTTTAACTAAAAATATAAAAAAATTCAACT
>NW_018397486.1:2023-2226 GCF_002168275.2 Theobroma umbraticum
TATGAGATTATAAAACTATTTAAAGTAAGCAATAAGGCTTTTGAAAGAATAAGAGAATATAAATAGATTTTTCTTACCCATGAATGTCTTTTCCCACATGTTTCCCTAGGTAGGCATTCAATTATAGTCTGTTTCAATGAAAATATAAAACAAAATTAACTTAAAATCAATTATGAGATTATAAAACTATTTAAAGCAAGTAA
>NW_018397486.1:2463-2675 GCF_002168275.2 Theobroma umbraticum
GGCTTTTAAAGGAATGAGAGACTATAAATGGACTTTTTTTGCCCATGAATGCTTTTTTCTTCACGTTTCTAGAGGTAAACTCTCAATTATAATCTGTTTTAACTAGAAATGTAAAATAATTCAACTTAAAATTTTTCATAAGTTTCCCGAGGTGGGCATTCAGTTATAGTCTGTTTTAATAAAAATGTAAAAAAAATCAACTTAAAATCAAT
>NW_018397486.1:2685-3085 GCF_002168275.2 Theobroma umbraticum
TAAAACCATTTAAAGTTAGTAATAAGGCTTTTGAAAGAATGGCTGACTATAAATGGACTTTTCTTACTAATGAATGCCTTTTTCTTCTTATTTCTTGAGGTAAATATTTAATTATAATCTCTTTTAATCAAAAATGTCAAAAAAATTGAACTTAAAATCAATTATGAAATTACAAAGCCATTTAAAGCGAGTAATACGGCTTTAAAGGAGTGGCAGACTATAAATGGACTTTTCTTCTGAATAAATATTTTTTTCAACACATTTCCTAAGGTAGGCATTTAATTATAGTCTGTTTTAATGAAAAATGTAAAAAATTCAACATAAAATCTATTATGAGATTATAAAACCTTTTAAAGCGAGTAATAAGTCTTTTAAAGCGAGTAATAAGCCTTTTAAAGGA
>NW_018397486.1:3095-3321 GCF_002168275.2 Theobroma umbraticum
ATAAATGAACTTTTCTTACTAATGAATGCCTTTTTCTTCATGTTTCTCATGGTAGACATTCAACTATAGTTTATTTTAACAAAAAATATGAAAGCATTTAACTGAAAATCAATTACGAAATTATAAAACCATTTAGAGGGAGTAATAAGGCTTTTGAAAGATTGGGTGACTATAAATGGATTTTTCTTATCAATGAATGCCTTTTTCTTTAAGTTTCTTGAGGTAG
>NW_018397486.1:3331-3560 GCF_002168275.2 Theobroma umbraticum
ATAGTCTGTTTTAACAAAAAATGTAAAACAATTCACTTAAAATTAATTATGAGATTATAAAACTATTTAAAGCAAGTAATAAGGCCTTTGAAGGAATGAGTGACTGTAAATGGACTTTTGTTACCAGTGAATCCCTTTTTTCTTCACGTTTCTCAAGGTAGGCATTTAATTATGTTCTGTTTTGACCATAAATGTAAAAAAAATAAACTTAAAATCAATTTTGAGATTA
>NW_018397486.1:3570-3864 GCF_002168275.2 Theobroma umbraticum
TAAAGTGAGTAATAAGGCTTTTGAAAGAATGAGTGGCTACAAATAGACTTTTCTTGCCAACGAATCCTTTTTTCTTCACATTTCTCTAGATAGATAGTCATTTATTGTCTGTTTTAACCAAAAAAGTAAAAAAATTTAACTTAAAATCAATTATGGGCATATAAAATTATTTAAAGCGAGTAATAAGAATTTTGAAGGAATGAGTAACTATAAATGCACTTTTCTTCCCAAGAAATGACTTTTTCTACACGTTTCCTAAAGCAAGCATTCAATTATAGTCTATTTTAATGAAAA
>NW_018397486.1:4052-4184 GCF_002168275.2 Theobroma umbraticum
ATAAATGGACTTTTTTTGCCAATGAATGCTCTTTTCTTCTTGCTTCTTGAGGTAAACATTCAATTATTATCTGTTTTAATCAAAAATGTAAAAGAATTCAACTTAAATTCAATTATGAGATTATAAAACCAT
>NW_018397486.1:4194-4519 GCF_002168275.2 Theobroma umbraticum
TAATAAGATTTTTGAAGGAATGGGTGACTATAAATAGGATTTTCTTCTTCATGAATGGCTTCTTTTACACGTTTCTTGAGGCAAGCATTCAATTATAGTATGTTTTAATAAAAAATTTAAGAAAATATAACTTAAAATCAACTATGAGATTATAAAACCATTTTAAGTGGGTAGTAAGGTTTTTGAAAAAATGAGTGACTATAAATAGACTTTTCTTGCCAATGAATGTCTTTTTCTTCACGTTTCCTAGGGTAGGTAAACAATTATAGTCTGTTTTAACTAAAAATACAAAACAATTCAACTTAAAATTAATTATGAGATTATA
>NW_018397486.1:4543-4696 GCF_002168275.2 Theobroma umbraticum
GCTTTTGAAGGAATGGGTGACTATAAATGAACTTTTCTTGCCAATGAATACTTTCTTCTTCAGGTTTCTCAAGTTAGTCATTCAATAATAGTCTTTTTTAACCAAAAATGTAAAGTAATTCAACTTAAAATCAATTATTAGATTATAAAACCA
>NW_018397486.1:4706-4884 GCF_002168275.2 Theobroma umbraticum
GTAATAAGGCTTTTGAAGGAATGGGTGACAATAAATATATTTTTCTTGCTAATGAATGCCTTTATCTTCATGTTTCTTGACGTAAACATTCAATTATAATCTGTTTTAACCAAAAAAGTGAAACAAAATTGAGCTTAAAATCAATTTTGAGATTATAAAACCATTTAAAGTGAGTAAT
>NW_018397486.1:4905-5352 GCF_002168275.2 Theobroma umbraticum
GACTATAAATGGACTTTTTTTGCCAATGAATGTCTTTTTCTTCATGTTTCTCAATGTAGGCATTCAATTATAGTCTATTTTAACCAAAAATATAAAAAAGTCTACTTAAAATTAATTGTTAGATTATAAAACTCTTAAAAGCAAGTGATAAGGCTTTCGAAGGAATGGGTGATTATAAATGGACTTTTCCTATCGATGAATCCATTTTTCTTCACTTTTCTCAAGCTAGACATTCTTTATAGTCTGTTTTAACCGAAAATGTAAAAAAATTCAAGTTAAAATCAATTATTAGATGATAAAACCATTTCAAGCGAGTAATAAGGCTTTTAAAAGAAGAGGTGACAATAAATAGGCTTTTCTTATCAATGAATGTCATTTTCCTCATGTTTCTTGAAGTAGACATTCAATTATAATCTGTTTTAACCAAAAATGTAAAAAAATTAACTT
>NW_018397486.1:5362-5545 GCF_002168275.2 Theobroma umbraticum
ATGAGATTATAAAACTATTTAAAAAGAGTAATAAGGCTTTTGGAGGAATAGGAGACTATAAATGGACTTTTTTTGCTCATGAAAACTTTTTTCTTTACGTTTCTCAAGGTAGACTTTCAATTATAATCTGTTTTAAGTAAAAATGTAAAAAAGTCAACTTAAACTCAATTATGAGATTATAAA
>NW_018397486.1:5555-5725 GCF_002168275.2 Theobroma umbraticum
GCGAGTAATAAGGCTTTTAAAGGAATGAGTAACTATAAATGGAGTTTTCTTCCCAATAAATAGCTTTTTCGACAAGTTTCTCGAGGTAGGCATTCAATTATAGTCTGTTTCAATGAAAATATAAAACAATCAACTTAAAATCAATTATAAGATTATAAAACCATTTAAAG
>NW_018397486.1:5735-5884 GCF_002168275.2 Theobroma umbraticum
GGCTTTTAAAAGAATGGGTGACTATAAATGAACTTTTCTTGCAAATGAATACCTTTTTCTTTATGTTTCTCAAGGTAAACATTTAATTATAATCTCTTTTAACTAAAAATGTTAAAACAATTGAACTTAAAATCAATTATGAGATTACA
>NW_018397486.1:5894-6105 GCF_002168275.2 Theobroma umbraticum
AAGCGAGTAATAAGGCTTTTGAAGGAATGGTGGATTGTAAATGGACTTTTCTTCCGAATAAATTTTTTTTTAATACGTTTCTTAAGATAGGCATTTAATTATAGTCTGTTTTAATAAAAAATATAAAAAATTTAACATAAAATCTATTATTAGATTATAAAATCATTTAAAGCGAGTAATAAGCTTTTTGAAGGAATGGATGACTATAAAT
>NW_018397486.1:6115-6208 GCF_002168275.2 Theobroma umbraticum
TGCCAATGAATGTCTTTTTCTTCATGTTTATCAAGGTAGACATTCAACTATAGTTTATTTTAACTAAAAATAAAAAAATTCAACTTAAAATCA
>NW_018397486.1:6218-6420 GCF_002168275.2 Theobroma umbraticum
TATAAAACCATTTAAAGCGAGTAATAGGACTTTTGAAAGAATGGTTGACTATCAATGGACTTTTCTTGCCAATGAATATCTTTTTCTTTAAGTTTGTCGATGGAAACAATCAACTATGGTTTGTTTTAGCCAAAAATATAAAAAAATTTAACTTAAATCAATTATTAGATTATAAAACTATTTAAAGCGAGCAATAAGGCTT
>NW_018397486.1:6430-6583 GCF_002168275.2 Theobroma umbraticum
GAGTGACTATAAATAGACTTTTCTTACTAATGAATGTCTTTTTCTTTAGGTTTCTCCAGGTAGACATTCAATTATAGTCTGTTTAAACCAAAAATGTAAAAAAATTCGACTTAAAATCAATTATGGGATTATAAAATCATTTAAAGCGAGTAA
>NW_018397486.1:6593-6677 GCF_002168275.2 Theobroma umbraticum
GAAGGAATGAGTGACTATAAATGGACTTTTCTTACCAATGAATTCCTTTTTTTTGTTTTAACCAAAAATGTAAAAAAATTCAAC
>NW_018397486.1:6687-7060 GCF_002168275.2 Theobroma umbraticum
TTATGAGATCATAAAACTATTTAAAATGAGTAATAAAGCTTTTGAAGGAATGAATGACTATAAATGGACTTTTTTCTCAATAAATGGCTTTTTGTACACGTTTCTCAAAGCAAGCATTAAATTATAGTCTATTTCAATGAAAAATATAAACACATTCAACTTAAAATCAATTATGAAATTATAAAACTATTTAAAGTGAGTAATAAGCCTTTTGAAAGAATGGGTGACTATAAATGGACTTTTCTTATCAATGAATCCTTTTTTCTTCATGTTTCTTAAGGTAGACATTCAATTATTGTCTGTTTCAACAAAAAATGAAAAAATATTTAACTTAAGTTCAATTATGAGATTACAAAACCATTTAAAGCGAGTA
>NW_018397486.1:7070-7183 GCF_002168275.2 Theobroma umbraticum
TGAAGGAATGGGTGACTATAAATGAACTTTTCTTCTTAATGAATGACTTTTTTTATACGTTTTCCGAGATAGGTATTCAATTATAGTCGATTTTAGTGAAAAATATAAAAAAA
>NW_018397486.1:7193-7371 GCF_002168275.2 Theobroma umbraticum
AATTAATTATGAGATTATAAAACGATTTTAAGCGAGTAGTAAGACTTTTGAAGGAATGGGTGACTATAAATAGACTTTTCTTATCAATGAATGTCTTTTTCTTTATGTTTCTCGAGGTAAAAGTTTAAATATAATCTATTTTAAGCAAAAAAGTAAAAAAATTAAACTTAAAATCAAT
>NW_018397486.1:7381-7580 GCF_002168275.2 Theobroma umbraticum
TAAAACCATTTAAAGTGAGTAATAAGGCTTTCCAAGGCATGTGAGACTATAAATGGACTTTTCTTGCCAATTAATACTTTTTTCTTCACGTTTCTTAAGGTAGACATTTAATTATAGTTTTTTGTAACTAAAAATATAAAAAAATTCAACTTAAAATCAATTATGATATTACAAAATAATTTAAAGCGAGTAATAAGGC
>NW_018397486.1:7590-7888 GCF_002168275.2 Theobroma umbraticum
TTGGGTGACTATAAATGGACTTTTCTTCCCAATGTATAACTTTTTTGAGATGTTTCCTAAGGTAAGCACTCAATTATAGTATGTTTTAATGAAAATGTAAAAAAAAAAATCAACATAAAATCAATTATGAGATTATAGAACCATTTAAAAGTGAGTAATAAGGCTTTTAAAAAAATAGGTGACTATAAATAGAATTTTCTTACCAATGAATGTCTTTTTCTTCATGTTTCTTAAGGTAAATATTTAATTATAATCTGTTTTAACCAAAAATGTAAAAACAATTGAACTTAAAATCAAT
>NW_018397486.1:7898-8258 GCF_002168275.2 Theobroma umbraticum
CAAAACCATTTAAAATGAGTAATAAAGCTTTTGAAAGAATAGGAGACTATAAATGGACTTTTCATCCAAATAAATATTTTTTTCAACACGTTTCCCAAGTCAAGTATTTAATTATAATCTGTTTTAATGAAAAATGTAAAAAATTCAACATAAAATCTATTTTGAGATTATAAAACCATTTAAAGCTAGAAATAAGCCATTAGAAGGAATGGGTGACTATAAGTGGACTTTTTTTGCTAATGAATACTTTTTTCTTTATGTTTCTTGAGGTAGACATTCAATTATAGCTTGTTTTAACCAAAATTACAAAAAAATTCAACTTAAAATCAATTATAAGATTATAAAACCATTTAAAGCGAG
>NW_018397486.1:8279-8423 GCF_002168275.2 Theobroma umbraticum
TTTTGAAAGAATGGGTGACAATAAATGGACTTTTCTTGCCAATGAATGCCTTTTCCTTTAGGTTGCTCAAGGTAGACATTCAATTATAGTTTGTTTTACTCAAAAATGTAAAAATATTCAACTTAAAATCAATTATGAGATTAT
>NW_018397486.1:8433-9055 GCF_002168275.2 Theobroma umbraticum
AAAGCGAGTAATAAAGCTTTTAAAGGAATGGGTGACTATAAATGGCCTTTTCTTGTCAATGAATGCTTTTTTCTTCATGTTTCTTAAGATAGACATTCAATTATTGTTTTTTTTAACCAAAAATGCGAAAAACTTGAACTTAAATTCGATTATGAGATTATAAAACCATTGAAAGCGAGTAACAAGGCTTTTGAAAGAATGGGTGACTATAATTGGACTTTTTTTCTCAATGAATGATTTTTTAATACATTTCTCAAGGCACGCATTCAATTATAGTCTATGTTAATGAAAAATGTAAAAATATTAAACTTAAAATCAATTATGAAATTATAAAACCATTTAAAGCGAGGAATAAGGCTTTTGAAGGAATGAGTGACTATAAATGGGTTTTTCTTATCAATGAATGCTTTTTCTTCATGTTTTTTGAGGTAAACATTCAATTATTGTTTGTTTTAACCAAAAATGTAAAAAAATTTAACTTAAATTTGAATATGAGATTATAAAACCATTTAAAATGAGTAATAAGGCTTTTGAATAAATAGGTGACTATAATTAGACTTTTTTTTCTCAATGAATGGCTTTTTTGTACATTTCTCAAGGCAAGCATTCAATTATAGTCTAT
>NW_018397486.1:9065-9134 GCF_002168275.2 Theobroma umbraticum
AATATAAAAAAATTAAACTTAAAATCAATTATAAAATTATAAACCTATTTAAAGCGAGTAATAAGGCTT
>NW_018397486.1:9144-9479 GCF_002168275.2 Theobroma umbraticum
AGGTGACTATAAATGGACTTTTTTTACCAATGAATAGTCTTTTTTTCACGTTTCTCATGGTAGACATTCATTTACTGTCTATTTTAACTAAAAAAAGTAAAATAATTCAACTTAAAATCAATTATGAGATTATAAAAGTATTTAAAGCAAGTAATAAAGCTTTTAAAAGAATGGGTGTCTATAAATGGACTTTTCTTCTCATTGAACGGCTTTTTCTACACGTTTCTTGATGCAGGCATTCAATTATAGTCTATTTTAATAAAAATATAAAACAATTTAACTTAAAATCAATTGTAAGATTATAAAACTATTTAAAGCGAGTAATAAGGCTTTTG
>NW_018397486.1:9489-9644 GCF_002168275.2 Theobroma umbraticum
TGACTATAAATGGACTTTTCTTTCCAATGAATGCCTTTCTCTTCACATTTTTTGAGGTAAACATTCAATTATAATCAGTTTTAACCTATAATGTAAAAAAAAATGGGCCTAAAATCAATTTTGAGATTATAAAACTATTTAAAGCGAGCAATAAG
>NW_018397486.1:9654-10185 GCF_002168275.2 Theobroma umbraticum
GAATGGGTGACTATAAATGGACTTTTTTTTCCAATGAATGCCTTTCTCTTCATGTTTTTTGAGGTAAACATTCAATTATAATCTGTTTTAACCAATAATATGAAAAAAATTGAACCTAAAATTAATTTTGAGATTATAAAATCATTTAAAGTGAGTAATAATGCTCTTATAGGAATAGAAGACTATAAATGGACATTTCTTACCCATGAATGCTTTTTTCTTCACATTTCTTGAGGTAGACATTCAAATATAGTTTGTTTTAACCAAAAATATAAACAATTCAACTTAAAATCAATTATGATATTATAAACCCATTTGAAACGAGTAGTAAGACTTTTGAAGGAATGGGTGACTATAAATAAATTTTTTTTTACCAAAAAATACCTTTTTCTTCACGTTTCTAGAGAAAGACATTCAATTCTAGTATGTTTTAACCAAAATGTAAAAGCATTCAACTTAAATCAATTATGAGCTTATAAAACCATTTAAAGCGAGTAATAAGAATTTCGAAGGAATGGGTGACTATAAATG
>NW_018397486.1:10195-10312 GCF_002168275.2 Theobroma umbraticum
GCCAATGAATGCCTTTTTCTTCTCATTTTTTGTTGTAGACATTCAATTATAATCTGTTTTAACAAAAAATGAACAAATATTCAACTAAAATCAATTATGAGAATATAAAACCATTTA
>NW_018397486.1:10322-10461 GCF_002168275.2 Theobroma umbraticum
TAAAGCTTTTGAAAGAATGAGAGACTATAAAAGGACTTTTCTTGCTAATGAATGTGTTTTTCAACATGTTTCCCAAGGTCAGCATTTAATTATAGCTTGTTTTAATGAAAAATATAAAAAATTCAACTTAAAATCAATT
>NW_018397486.1:10471-10632 GCF_002168275.2 Theobroma umbraticum
AAAACCATTTAAAGCGAGTAATAAGGATTTTGAAAGAATGAGTAACTATAAATAGACTTTTCTGGTCAATAAATGCCTTTTTTTCATGTTTCTCGATGTAGACATTTAACTCTAGTGTATTTTAACTAAAAATGCAAAACAATTAAACTTAAAATCAATTA
>NW_018397486.1:10642-10940 GCF_002168275.2 Theobroma umbraticum
AAACCATTTAAAGCAAGTAATAAGAATTTTGAAAGAATGGGTGACTATAAATAGATTTTTCTTGTCAATGAATGTCTTTTTCTTCATGTTTCTAGAGGTAGACATTCAATTATTGTCTGTTTTAACAAAAAGTGTAAAAAAATTCAACTTAAAATCAATTATGAGATTATAAAATAGTTTAAAGCGAGTAATAAGACTTTTGAAAGAATGAGTGACTATATATGGACTTTTCTTGCCCATGAATACTTTTTTCTTCACATTTGTTGAGGTAAATATTTAATTATAGTCTGTTTTAACC
>NW_018397486.1:10950-11276 GCF_002168275.2 Theobroma umbraticum
AAAATTCAACTTAAAATTAATTATTAGATTATAAAACTATTTAAATCGAATAATAAGGCTTTTGAAAGAATGAGTGACTGTGAATAGACTTTTCTTGCTAGTGAATGTCTTTTTCTTCATGTTTCTCGAGGTAGACATTTCATTCTAGTTTGTTTTAACCAAAAATGTAAAAAAAATTCAACTTTAAAGCAATTATTATATTATAAAATCAGTTAAAGCGCGTAATAAGGCTTTTGAAAGAATGAATGGCTATAAATGGACTTTTCTGCTAGGAATGCTTTTTTCTTCACGTTTCTTGAGGTAGACATTCAATTATAGTCTGTTTA
>NW_018397486.1:11298-11502 GCF_002168275.2 Theobroma umbraticum
ACTTAAAATGAATTATGAGATTATAAAACTATTTAAAGTGAGTAATAATACTTTTGAAAGAATGAGTGACTGTAAATGAACTTTTCTTCTCAATAAATGGTATTTTCTACATGTTTCCCAAGGCAGATATTCAATTAAAGTTTGTTTTAAAGAAAAATATAAAAAAATTTAACTTATAATCAATTATGAGATTACAAAACTATT
>NW_018397486.1:11512-11668 GCF_002168275.2 Theobroma umbraticum
AATAAGGCTTTTGAAGGAATGAGTGACTATAAATAGACTTTTCTAGCTAATTAATTCCTTTTTCTTCACGTATCTTGATGTAGACATCTAATTATAATTTGTTTTTACTAAAAAAGTAAAAAAAAAACTTATAATCAATTTTGAGATTATAAAACT
>NW_018397486.1:11678-11827 GCF_002168275.2 Theobroma umbraticum
AGTAATAAGGCTTTTGAAAGAATGAGTGATAATAAATGGACTTTTCTTGCTTATAAATACATTTTTCTTCATGTTTCTCAGTGTAGACATTCAATTATAATATGTCTTAACCAAAAAGGTAAAAAAAAATTGAACTTAAAATCAATTTT
>NW_018397486.1:11837-12014 GCF_002168275.2 Theobroma umbraticum
AATCATTTAAATCGAGTAATAAGGCTTTTGACGAAATGGAAGACTATAAATGGACTTTTCTTTCTAATGAATACTTTTTTCTTCACATTTCTAAAGGTAGACATTTAATTAGTCTGTTTTAATAAAAAATGTAAAAAATTCAAGTTAAAATCAATTATGAGATTATAAAACCATTTT
>NW_018397486.1:12024-12183 GCF_002168275.2 Theobroma umbraticum
TAAGGCTTTTGAAAGAATGGGTGACTACAAATGCACTTTTTTTGCCAATGAATGTCTTTTTCTTCACGTTTCTCAAGGTAGACATTCAACAACAGTCCATTTTAACCAAATATGCAAAAAAATTCAACTTAAAATCAATTACGAGATTATAAAACTATT
>NW_018397486.1:12193-12331 GCF_002168275.2 Theobroma umbraticum
AATAAGGCTTTTAAAGGAATGAGAGACTATAAATGGACTTTTCTTTCGAATAAATGTTTTTTGCAACATGTTTCCCGATGCAAGCATTTAATTATAGTCTATTTTAACAAAAAAATATAAAAAATTTAACTTAAAATC
>NW_018397486.1:12341-12677 GCF_002168275.2 Theobroma umbraticum
TTATAAAAGTATTTAAAGCGAGTAATAAGAATTTTGAAGGAATGAGTGATTATAAATGGACTTTTCTTGCCAATGAATGTCATTTTTTTCACGTTTGTCAAGGTAAACATTCAACTATAGTCTGTTTTAACTAATAATGTAAAACAATTCTACTGCAAATCAATTATGGGATTATAAAGCCATTTAAAGTAAGTAATATGACTTTTTAAAGAATGTGTGACTATAAATGGACTTTTCTTGCCGCTGAATGTTTTTTTCTTCATGTTTTTCGAGGTAAACACTCAATTGTAGTCTATTTTGACTAAAAATGTAAAAAAATTCAACTTAAAATCAATT
>NW_018397486.1:12687-12847 GCF_002168275.2 Theobroma umbraticum
AAAACTATTTAAAGCGAGTAATAAGGCTTTTGAAAGAATGAGTGATTATAAATTACCTTTTCTTGCCAATGAATGTTTTTTTCTTCACGCTTCTCATGGTAGACATTTAATTATAGTCTGTTTTAATGAAAACAATAAAAAATTTAGCTTAAAATCAATT
>NW_018397486.1:12857-12995 GCF_002168275.2 Theobroma umbraticum
AAAACTATTTAAAGTGAGTAATAATGGTTTTGAAGGAATGGGTGACTACAAATAGACTTTTCATGCCAATGAATATTTTTTTCTTCACGGTTCTCGAGGTAGACATTCAAGTATTGTCTGTTTTAACCAAAAATGTAA
>NW_018397486.1:13005-13174 GCF_002168275.2 Theobroma umbraticum
CTTAAAATCAATTATGGGATTATAAAATTATTTAAAGTAAGTAACAATGCTTTTGAAAGAATTGGTGACTGCAAATGGACTTTTCTCACCAATGAATATCTTTGTCTTCATGTTTCTCCAAGTAGACATTCAATTATAGTCTGTTTTAACCAAAAATGTAAAAAAATTC
>NW_018397487.1:0-157 GCF_002168275.2 Theobroma umbraticum
ATCTCATAATTGATTTTAAGTTGAAGTTTTTTACATTTTTAGTTAAAACAGACTTTAATTGACTGCTTGCCTCGAGAAACATATAGAAAAACCCATTTTTTTGTAAGAAAAGTTCATTTATAGTCTCCTATTCCTTCAAAAACCTTATTACTTGCTT
>NW_018397487.1:169-337 GCF_002168275.2 Theobroma umbraticum
TAATCTCATAATTGATTTTAAGTTGAATTTTCTTACATTTTTGGTTAAAATAGACTATAACTGAATATTTGCCTTAAAAAACGTGTAGAAAAATGCATTCATTGATAAGAAAAGTTAATTTATAGTCACCATTCCTTCAAAAGTCTTATTACTCACTTTAAATGGTTT
>NW_018397487.1:347-1054 GCF_002168275.2 Theobroma umbraticum
TAAATGATTTTAAGTTTAGTTTTTTACATTTTTAGTTAAAATGGGCTACAATTGAATGCTTACCTTGAGAAACGTGAAGAAAAATACATTCATTGGTAAGAAAAGTCTATTTATAGTCACCCATTCTTTTAAAAGAATTATTACCAACTTTAAATAGTTTTATTCTCTCATAAATGATTTTAAGTTTAGTTTCTTATATTTTTGGTTAAAACAGACTAAAATTGAATGTTTTCCTCGAGAAACAAGAAGAAAAAAGTATTCAATGGCAAAAAATGTCAATTGATGGTCAGCCATTCCTTCAAACGCCTGATTACTCACTCTAAATGGTTTGAGAATCTCATAATTTATTTTAGGTTCAATTTTTTTTACATTATTGGTTAAAACAGACTATAATTGAATGTTTGCCTCGAGAATGTATGGAGAAAAGCATTCATTGGCAACAACAACCTATTTATAGTCACTCATTCTTTGAAAGGCCTTATTACTAGCTTTAAATAGTTTTATAATCTCATAAATGATTTTAAATTTATTTTTTACATTATTGGTTAAAATAGAATATAATTAAATATCTAGCTCGAGAAACGTAAAGAAAAATACATTCATTGGCAAGAAAAGTCTATTTATAGCCACCCATTCCTTAAAAAGTCTTATTGCTCACTTTAAATGATTTTATAATCTCAAAATTGATTTTAAATTCAATTTTTTTT
>NW_018397487.1:1159-1306 GCF_002168275.2 Theobroma umbraticum
CCTTATTACTAGCTTTAAATAGTTTTATAATCTCATAAATGATTTTAAGTTTAGTTTTTTACATTATTGGTTAAAATATATTATAATTGAATTTCTACCATGAGAAACGTGAAGAAAAATGCATTCATTGGCAAGAAAAGTCCATTT
>NW_018397487.1:1330-1816 GCF_002168275.2 Theobroma umbraticum
CTTATTACTCACTTTAAATGGTTTTATAATCTCAAAATTGATTTTAAGTTCATTCTTTTTTACCTTTTTTGTTAAAACAGATTATAATTGAGCGTCTAAGTCTAGAAACGTGAAGAAAAAAGCATTCAATGGTAAGAAAAATCCATTTATAGGCTTCTATTTCTTCAAAAGCCTTATTACTTGCTTTAAAGGGTTTTATAGAATATTTTTTACATTTTGGTTAAAATAGACTATAATTGAATGTCTACAAAAAGTGAAGAAAAAAGAATTCATTGGTAAGAAAACTCCACTTATAGTCACCCATTCCTTCAAAAGCCTTATTAGTCGCTTTAAATAATTCTATAATGTCATAATTGATTTTAAGAAAATTTTTTTTACATTTTTGGTTAAAACATACTATAATTGAATGTCTACCTCTAGAAACATGAGGAAAAATGCATTCATTGACTAGAAAAGTCTATTTATAGTTACTCATTCCTTCAAAAG
>NW_018397487.1:1826-1978 GCF_002168275.2 Theobroma umbraticum
CGCTTTAAATGGTTTTATAATCTCATAAATAATTTTAAGTTAAAGTTTTTTACGTTTTTAGTTAAAATAGACTTTAATTGACTGCTTGCCTTGAGAAACATATAGAAAAACCCATTTATTTGTAAGAAAAGTCCATTTATAGTCTCCCATTC
>NW_018397487.1:2058-2395 GCF_002168275.2 Theobroma umbraticum
TGGTTTTATAATCTCATAATTGATTTTAAGTTAAGTTTTCTTACATTTTTTGTTAAAACACACTATAACTGAATGTTTGTCTCCAAAAACGTGTAGAAAAATACATTCATTAGTAAGAAAAGTTAGTTTATAGTCACTATTCCTTCAAAAGCCTTATTACTCACTTTAAATAGTTTTATAATCTCTTAAATGATTTTAAGTTTAATTTTTTCTATTTTTGGTTAAAACGGACTACAATTGAATGCCTACTTCGAGAAACGTAAAAAAAAATAATTTTATAATGTCATAATTGATTTTAAGCAGAATTGTTTTATATTTTTGGTTAAAACAGACTATA
>NW_018397487.1:2494-3255 GCF_002168275.2 Theobroma umbraticum
ATAGTTACCCATTCCTTCAAAAGGCTTATTACTCTCTTTAAATGGTTTTATAATTCATAACTAATTTTTCATGAAATTTTTTACATTTTTTGTTAAAACTGACTATAATTGAATGCCTGTATCAGGAAACGTGTAAAAAAACCTAATTATATGGAAGAAAAGTCCATTTATAGTCTCTCATCCCTTCAAAAGTCTTAGTACTTGCTTTACATGATTTTATAATCTCAAAATTGATTTTAAGTTGAATTTTTCACATTTTTGGTTAAAGCAGACTATAATTGAATGTGTACATCAAGAAACATGAAGAAAAAAGCATTTATTGGCAAGAAAAGTCCACTTATAGTCACCCATTCCTTCAAAAGCCTTATTACTCGCTTTAAATGGTTTTATAACCTCATAATTGATGTTAAGCTCAATTTTTTTACATTTTTGGTTAAAATAAACTATAACTGAATGTCTACCTAGAAAAACGTGAAGAAAAATGCATTCATTGGTGTGAAAAGTCTATTTATAGTCACCCATTCTTTAAAAAGCCTTATTACTCGGTTTAAATAGTTTTATAATCTTATAATTGATTTTAAGTTCAATTTGTTTTGCATTGTTAGTTAAAACAGACTATAATTGAATACCTAGCTCAAGACACGTAAGGACAAAAATATTCATTGGCAACAAACGTCTATTTATAGTCACCCATTCTTTGAAAGGCTTTATTACTCGCTTTAAATAGTTTTATAATCTTAAAATTGATTTTAAGTTAAATT
>NW_018397487.1:3520-4038 GCF_002168275.2 Theobroma umbraticum
ATTTATAGTCACCTATTCTTTCAAAAGCCTTATTACTTACTTTAAATAGTTTTATATTCTCAAAATTGATTTTAAGTTGAATGTTTTCATTTTTTATTACAACTAACTATAATTAAATGCCTGCCTCAAGAAACATGTTGAAAAACCCATTTATTTGAAAGAAAAGTCTATTTCTAGCCTCACATTCCTTCAAAAACTTTATTACTCACTTTAAATAGTTTTATAATCTCAAAATTGATTTTAAGTTGAATTGTTTTATATTTTTGGTTAAAATAGACCATAATTGAATGTCTACCTTGAGAAACGTGAAGAAAAAAATTCATTGGCAAGAAAAGTCCATTTATAGTCTCCCATTTCTTCAAAAGCCTTATTAATCGCTTAAATGGTTTTATAATCTTAAAACTAATTTTAAGTTGAATTTTTTTACCTTTATAGTTAAAACAGACTATAAGTAAATGTCTACATTGAGAAACATGAAGAAAAAAGGATTCATTGGCAAGAAAAGTCCATTTATAGTC
>NW_018397487.1:4505-4614 GCF_002168275.2 Theobroma umbraticum
ATTGATTTTAAGTTGAATTTTTTTACATTTCTAGTTAAAACAGACTATAATTGATTGTCGACTTTGAGAAACGTGAAGAAAAAAGCATTCATTGACAAGAAAAGTTCAT
>NW_018397487.1:4624-4736 GCF_002168275.2 Theobroma umbraticum
CCATTCCTTCAAAAGCCTTATTACTAGCTTTAAATGGTTTTATAATTGATTTTAAGTATAGTTTTTTATATTTTTAGCTAAAGCAGACTATAATTGAATGTCTACCTCGAGA
>NW_018397487.1:4746-4816 GCF_002168275.2 Theobroma umbraticum
AAAATGCATTCATTGGCAAGAAAATTCTATTTATAGCCACCCATTTCTTGAAAAGCCTTATTACTCTCTT
>NW_018397487.1:4826-5293 GCF_002168275.2 Theobroma umbraticum
TATAATCTCAAAATTGATTTTAAATTCAATTTTTTTTTGACCATTTTGGTTAAAATAGATTATAATTGAATGTCTATGTCAAGAAATATGAAGAAAAAAGCATTCATTGGCAAGAAAAGTCTATTTACAGTCTCCCATTTCTTCAAAAGTCTTATTACTTGTAACACTCTGTACCCTCATACAAGAGCCAATATGATCTCGTCGATGAGACAAAGGGTTGATGGACATAAATTTGAGCGCGAAAAAGCAGTGATTGGTGCAAAGAATATTTTGAAATAAAATATTTTGTACACTAGAAAATGATAATTAAATAATAATATTTTATAGAGGATGAATTAGTGAGATAAAAAGGTAATTCTGAAGTGAACTGGGACCAGTGAGACAATTTGGGTCCCAACGAGACAAGTTGAAAATTTTAAAAATAAATTAATATTTTATTAACAAAATAATATTAAAATATTAATATT
>NW_018397487.1:5303-5447 GCF_002168275.2 Theobroma umbraticum
TTGAGATTAGTCATGGAAGAGGATTATATGACTAATCGAAGTGAGGGAGAAGAAGTAAGAAAGAAATTCAAAAGAAAAATGACATTAGTGAGACCACGTGCCTTTATTAAATAGAGCACGAGCGGGTAAGTATATATTTAAATA
>NW_018397487.1:5860-6247 GCF_002168275.2 Theobroma umbraticum
TTCTAGGAGTTTGTGAATGCCCAAGCATTTGAAATGTGTTTTGACTATATATATGCAAGTTATATATGTAAAGGATTTTAAAAATCGAGAAACAAGCTTTTCAATATAATTTGTGTCAAAAATGTGCCTTAATGATTGTGTGATGTGCATTCATCAATGATTTCATACTCACCATGCTGATTTGATATTTAACCTTATGCAAAAAGGTTTATTATTGCAAAGTGATACAAAAAGGGTTTTAGTGCACTACCATGATTGGTATGTCAAAAATGGTTTGAAATGATCTTTTGAAAAACCGATTTGACTTTTAAATGATTTTATTAAAACGGGAGATTCGAGAGTAGGCTGGTTGTCACTTCGGTTAAGTGTGACCCTTGTGCACAAGTG
>NW_018397487.1:6578-7543 GCF_002168275.2 Theobroma umbraticum
CCTTAGTTTGAAATAAAGCTTTCAGTGCTTACTTGACAAACATGAGATGTTTTATGTGGCTGTACACTCGCTTTTTTTACATGCCACATGTTTTGGGAGCGTGCATACTTTCATACTGTTGTTTATAGCTGATGGCAAGTGATGTTTTCAATAAATGAACTTTGTTTGCCACATTTGTTTTTGGCACTATTTTGCCAAGTGAAATGTTGCATTATGATTTTACAAAATATTTTTACAACGCACAAATATCTTACCTATGATTTGGTATTTTAAGACTGTGATTTGATATTTCAATTTTACTATTCAACTTATCTGCCTTATGCTTGTTTTCTATCTACGCCCTGTTCACGGAGCCGATGATCACTGAGTCAATGAGACTTATCCCCCATATTTCCTTTTTGCAGATAATGATCAGCCTAACGTGCATTCATCGACAATTTTAGTCCACTACGGATTGGTAAAGGCATCTCATAGCACCTTATTCTGAGTCGCTCCGCTATTAGAGGACGAGTTGTCATAATGTAAATTGTTATGAAAATTAAACAATTGTGTCATTGCAAATGTACATTGGGAGATTATAAGTTTGATGTATTATCTTTTACGATTATGTGAAATAAATGTTTATTCAATTTAAATGATCGTTGTCCAATGCTCTTTACAAAGAGTTTTATGGATCGAAATAATTTTATAGATTGATTGTATGAATGTGAGGTAATGATTAACGTTTTAATTAGGGCTTGTTCGAGACTTGGCCGGTTATCCCGCGAGACTTGGATGCCCGTAACGATCGAGGAGCGGTCGTTACATTACTTGCTTTAATAGTTTTATAATCTCATAACTGATTTTAGACTCAATTTTTTTTGTATTATTGCTTAAAAGAGACTATAATTGAATGTCTACCTCGAGAAATGTGAGGAAAAAAGCACTCATTGACAACAAAAGTCTATTTATAGTCACCCATTCTT
>NW_018397487.1:7615-7751 GCF_002168275.2 Theobroma umbraticum
ATTTTTTTACATTATTCATTAAAACAGACTATAATTAAACTCTTGCCTTAGAAAACATGTAGAAAAAGCTATTCGTTAAGAAGAAAAGTCCATTTATAGTCACCCATTCCTGCAAAAACCTTATTACTCACTTTAA
>NW_018397487.1:7761-7912 GCF_002168275.2 Theobroma umbraticum
AATGTCATAATTGATTTTAAGTTGTATATTTTTACACTTTTGGTTCAAATAGACTATAATTGAATGTTTACCTTGAGAAATGTGAAGAAAAAAGTATTCATTGACAAGAAAAGTCAAATTATAGTCACCCATTCCTTCAAAAATCTTATTA
>NW_018397487.1:7922-7991 GCF_002168275.2 Theobroma umbraticum
ATGGTTTTATAATCTCATAATTAATTTTAAGTTTGGTTTTTTACATTTTTTGTTAAAACAGACTATAAT
>NW_018397487.1:8001-8112 GCF_002168275.2 Theobroma umbraticum
CCTCGAGAAACATGAAGAACAATACATTCATTGGCAAGAAAAGTCTATTTATAGCCACCCATTTCTTGAAAAGCCTTATTATTCAGTTTAAATGGTTTTATAATCTCAAAA
>NW_018397487.1:8122-8383 GCF_002168275.2 Theobroma umbraticum
GTTCAATTTTGTTTTTACTTTTTTTGTTAAAATAAATTATAATTGAATGTCTACGATGAGAAATGTGAAAAAAAAGGTATTCATTGGTGAGAAAAGTCCATTTATAGTTACCCATTCCTTTAAAAGCCTTGTTACTCACTTTAAATAGTTTTATAATCTCATAATTGATTTAAAGTTAAAATATTTTTACATTTTTGGTTAAAACAAACTATGATTGAATGTCTACCTTAAGAAACGTGAAGAAAAAAGCATTCATTGGTA
>NW_018397487.1:8393-8631 GCF_002168275.2 Theobroma umbraticum
ATTTATAGTCAGTCATTCCTTCAAAAGCTTTATTACTCACTTTAAATGGTTTTATAATCACATAATTGTTTTTAAGTTCAATTTCTTGTACATTGTTACTTAAAACAGACTATAATTGAATATTTACTTTGAGAAACGTGAGGATAAAAGCATTTATTGGCAATAAAAGTCTATTTATAGTCGCCTATTCTTTGAAATGCCTTATTACTCGCTTTAAATGATTTTATAATCTCATAAT
>NW_018397487.1:8641-8811 GCF_002168275.2 Theobroma umbraticum
TTAAATTTTTTTTACATTTTTCATTAAAACAGACTATAATTGAACTCTTGCCTTGAAAAACGTGTAGAAAAAGCTAGTTGTTGAGAAAAAAGTCTATTTATAGTCGCCCATTCCTTCAAAAGTTTTATTACTCGTTTTAAATAGGTTTATAATCTCATAATTGATTTTAA
>NW_018397487.1:8821-9132 GCF_002168275.2 Theobroma umbraticum
TTTACAGTTTTGGTTAAAATAGACTCTAAGTGAATGTCTACCTCGAGAAACGTGAAGAACAAAGCCTTCATCGTCAAGAAAAATCCATTTACAGTCACTCATTCCATCAAAAGCCTTATTGCTAGCTTTAAATAATTTTATAATCTCATAATAGATTTTAAATTTAGTTTTTGCATTTTTGGTTAAAACAGACTATAATTGAATGTTTACTTTGAGAAACATGAAGAAAAATGCATTCATTGCAAGAAAAGTCTATTTATAGCAACCTATTCCTTAAAAAGCCTTATTACTCGCTTTAAATAGTTTTATAA
>NW_018397487.1:9142-9279 GCF_002168275.2 Theobroma umbraticum
GATTTTAAGTTGAATATTTTTACAGTTTTGGTTAAAATAGACTATAAGTGAATGTGTACCTTGAGAAACGTAAAGAAAAAAGCATTCATCGTCAAGAAAAGTCCATTTATAGTTACCCATTCCATCAAAAGCCTTAT
>NW_018397487.1:9289-9375 GCF_002168275.2 Theobroma umbraticum
AAATGGTTTTATAATCTCATAATAGATTTTAAGTTTAGTTTTTGCATTTTTGGTTAAAACAGACTATAATTGAATGTCAACCTTGA
>NW_018397487.1:9461-9999 GCF_002168275.2 Theobroma umbraticum
AAAGTCTTATTACTCACTTTAAATGGTTTTATAATCTCAAAATTGATTTTAAGTCTAATTTTTTTTAGTTTTTTGGTTAAAACAAATTATAATTGAATGTCTACGATGAGAAATATGAAGAAAAAGGTATTCATTGGCAAGAATCATCCATTAATAGTCACCTATTTTTTCAAAAGCCTTATTACTCGTTTTAAATGGTTTCATAATCTCATAATTCATTTTAAATAGAATTTTTTACATTTTTTATTAAAACTAACCATAATTGAATGTCTACCTCAGGAAACGTGCAGAAAAACCTATTTATTTGGAATAAAAGTCCATTTATAGTCTCACATTCCTTGAAAAGCCTTATTACTTGCCTTAAATGGTTTTTTAATCTCATAATTGATTTTAGATTGAATTTTTTTTATATTTTTATTTAAAATGGACTATAATTGAACTCATGCCTCAAAAGACGTGTAGAAAAAGCTATTTGTTGAGAAAAAAAAAGTCCATTTAGAGTCACCGATTCCTTTAAAAGCCTTGTTACTTGCTTCAA
>NW_018397487.1:10009-10539 GCF_002168275.2 Theobroma umbraticum
AATCTCATAATTGATTTTAAGTAGAATTTTTTACATTTTTTATTAAAACTGATTATAATTGAATGCCTGCCTCAGGAGACATGTAGAAAAACCCACTTATTCGGAAGAAAAGTCTATTTATAGTCTCTTATTCCTTCAAAAGCCTTACATTACTCCCTTTAAATGGTTTTATAATCTTTAAATTGATTTTAATTTGAATTTTTTTACGTTTTTAGTTAAAATAAACTATACTTGAATGTTTAACTTGAGAAATGTGAAGAAAAAAGCATTCATTGGCAAGAAAACTCTATTTACCGTTATCCATTTCTTTAAAAGCCTTATTACTCACTTTAAATGGTTTTATAATCTCAAAATTGATTTTAAGTTCAATTTTTTACATTTTTTGTTAAAACAGACTATAATTGAATGTTTACCTCGAGAAACGTGAAGAAAAATACATTCATTTGTAAGAAAAGTCTATTTATAGCCACCCAATCCTTGAAAAGCCTTATTACTTACTGTAAATAGTTTTATAATCTCAAAATTGATTT
>NW_018397487.1:10549-10697 GCF_002168275.2 Theobroma umbraticum
TTTTTTACCTTTTTGGTTAAAACTGATTATAATTAAATGTCTACGTCGAGAAACTTGAAGAAAAAAGCACTCATTGGCAAGCAAAGTCCATTTATAGTCTCTTATTCTTTCAAGAGCCTTATTACTCGTTTTAAATGGTTTTATAATC
>NW_018397487.1:10707-11021 GCF_002168275.2 Theobroma umbraticum
TTTTAGGTTCAATTTTTTTTACATTATTAGTTAAAACAGACTATAATTAAATGTTTACCCCAAGAAACATGAGGAAAAACGCTTTTATTGGCAAGAAAAGTCTATTTGTAGTCACCCATTCCTCCAAAAGCCTTATTACTCACTTTAAATGATTTTATAATTTAAAAATTGATTTTAAGTTCAATCTTTTTTTACTTTTTTAGTTAAAATAGATTATAATTGAATGTGTACATTGAGAAAAGTGAAGAAAAAGCATTTATTGGTAAGAAAAGTCAATTTATTGTCTCTCATTCCTTCAAAAGCCTTATTACTCG
>NW_018397487.1:11031-11133 GCF_002168275.2 Theobroma umbraticum
CTTTATAATCTCATAATTGATTTTAAGTTCAATTTTTTTTACATTATCAATTAAAACAGATTATAATTGAATGTCTACCTTGAGAAACATGAAGAAAATGGC
>NW_018397487.1:11143-11298 GCF_002168275.2 Theobroma umbraticum
AAGAAAAGTCTATTT
This sequence comes from Theobroma umbraticum, assembly GCF_002168275.2. Lineage (NCBI taxonomy): Eukaryota > Viridiplantae > Streptophyta > Magnoliopsida > Malvales > Malvaceae > Theobroma > Theobroma umbraticum. Next base: position 11,159 of record NW_018397487.1, read on the forward strand.
ATAGTCACCTATTCCTTCGAAAGCCTTATTATTCACTTTAAATGGTATTATAATCTCAAAATTCATTTTAAGTTCAATTATTTTTTCATTTTTAGTTAAAACAGATTATAATTGAATATCTACCTTGTGAAACATGAAGA
>NW_018397487.1:11317-11684 GCF_002168275.2 Theobroma umbraticum
GAAAAGTTCATTTATAGTTACCCATTCCTTTAAAAGCCTTATTACTCGCTTTAATTGGTTTTATTATCTCAAAATTGATTTTATGTTCAATTTTTTTCAATTTTTTGGTTAAAATAGATTATAAATGAAAGTGTACGATGAGAAACATGAAGGAAAAGGCATTCGTTAGTAAGAAAAGTCCATTTATAGTCACCTATTCCTTCAAAAGCTTTTTTTCTCGCTTTAAATAGTTTTATTATCTTAAAATTGATTTTAAGTTTAATTTTTTTACATTATTGGGTAAAATAGATTATAATTGAATGTCTACCTCTAAAAACGTGAGAAAAAATATATTAATTGGTAAGAAAAGTCAATTTATAGTCTCTCA
>NW_018397487.1:11694-11866 GCF_002168275.2 Theobroma umbraticum
AGCCTTATTACTTGTTTTAAATGGTTTTATATTCGCATAATCGATTTTAAGTTGAATTTTTTTACGTTTGTTGTTAAAATTGACTATAATTGAACTCATACCTCAGAAAACGTATAGAAAAAGCTATTCGTTGAGAAGAAAAGTCCATTTATAGTCACCAATTCCTTCAAAA
>NW_018397487.1:11876-12048 GCF_002168275.2 Theobroma umbraticum
TCGCTTTAAATGGATTTATAATCTCATAATTAATTTTAAGTTGAATATTTTAAACTTTTGATTAAAATAGACAATAATTGAATGTTTACCTTGAGAAACGTGAAGTAAAATGCATTCATTAGCAAGAAAAGTTCATTTATAGTCACCCATTCCATCAAAAGCCTTATTACTA
>NW_018397487.1:12058-12239 GCF_002168275.2 Theobroma umbraticum
GTTTTATAATCTCATAATTAATTTTAACTTTAATTTTTTACCTTTTTCGTTAAAAGCAATTATAATTGAATGTCTACCTTAAGAAACATAAAGAAAAATACTTTCATTGACAAGAAAAGTCTATTTATAGCCACCCATTCCTTAGAAAGCCTTATTACTAACTTTAAATGGTTTTATAATC
>NW_018397487.1:12249-12735 GCF_002168275.2 Theobroma umbraticum
TTTTAAGTTCAATTTTTTTACTTTTTTGGTTAAAACAAATTATAATTGAATGTCTACATCGAGAAACGTGAAGAAAAAAGCATTCATTGGCAAGAAAAATCTATTTATAGTCTTCCATTCTTTCAAAAGCATTATTACTCACTTTAAATCATTTTATAATCTTATAATTGATTTTAAGTTAAATTTTTAAATTTTTTGTTAAAACAGACTATAATTGAATGCTTGCCTTGAAAAATGTCTAGAAAAACCCATTTATTTGGAAGAAAAGTCCATTTATAGTCTCCTATTCCTTCGAAAGATTTATTACTCGCTTTAAATGGTTTTATAATCTTATAATTGATTTTGAGTTTAATTTTTTTTTACTAAAATAGACTATAATTGAATGTCTACCTCAAGAAACGTGAAGAAAAATGCTTTCATTGACAAGAAAAATCTATTTATAGCCACTCATTTCTTGAAAAGCCTTATTACTCACTTTAAATAGTT
>NW_018397487.1:12745-12899 GCF_002168275.2 Theobroma umbraticum
AAAATTAATTTTAAGTTCAATTTTTTTACCTTTGTGGTTAAAACAGATTATAGTTGAATGTCTATATCAAGAAACGTGAAGAAAAAAGCATTTATTGGTAAAAAAAGTCCATTTATAGTCTCCCATTCTTTCAAAAGTATTATTACTCGCTTTA
>NW_018397487.1:12909-13094 GCF_002168275.2 Theobroma umbraticum
TAATCTCATAATTGATTTTAAGTTGAATTTATATATTTTTTATTAAAATAGACTATAATTGAATGCTTACCTAGAGAAATGTGTAGAAAAACCCATTTATTTGGAAGAAAAGTTCATTTATAGTCTCCCAATACTTCAAAAGCCTTATTACTCGCTTTAAATGGTTTTATAATCTTATAATTGAT
>NW_018397488.1:0-111 GCF_002168275.2 Theobroma umbraticum
AAATGGACCTTTCTTGCTAATGAATAAATTTTTCTTCATGTTTCACAAGGTATATATTTAATTATAATCTGTTACAACCAAAAATGTAAAAACATTCAACTTAAAATCAAT
>NW_018397488.1:121-233 GCF_002168275.2 Theobroma umbraticum
TAAAACTATTTAAAGCAAGTAATATGGCTTTTGAAGGAATTGGGAACTATAAATGTACTTTTCTTCTCAATGAATGACTTTTTTGAAAGAATGAGAGACTATAAATTGAAAT
>NW_018397488.1:243-516 GCF_002168275.2 Theobroma umbraticum
TGAATGCTTATTTTATCACGTTTTTTGAGGTAGACGTTTAATTATAGTCTGTTATAACAAAAAATATATAAAAATTCAACTTATATTAATTATAAGATTATAATGTCTTTTAAAGCGAGGACTAAGTCTTTTGAAGGAATGAGAGACTATCAATGGACTTTTCTTGGCAATGAATATTTTTTTCTTCATGTTTCTTAAGATAGACATTCAATTATAGTCTAACCAAAAATGTAAATAATTCAACTTAAAATCAATTTTAAGATTATAAAACCA
>NW_018397488.1:841-1116 GCF_002168275.2 Theobroma umbraticum
ACTTTTCTTGCTAATGAATACCTTTTTCTATATGTTTCTTAAAGAAGACATTCAATTATAGTTTGGTTTAGCCAAAAATGTAAAAAAAATCAACCTAAAATCAATTGCTAGTTTATAAAATCATTTAAAGTAAGTAATAAGGCTTTCAAAGCCTGAGTGACTATAAATGGACTTTCTGTTCCAATGGATGGCTTTTGTTCTACTTTCCCCAAGGTAAACACTCAATTATAGTCTTTTTTAATGAAATATGTAAAAAAATTCAACTTAAAATCAAT
>NW_018397488.1:1239-1390 GCF_002168275.2 Theobroma umbraticum
ATATTCAATTATAATCTGTTTTAACTAAAAATGTACAAAGAATTCAAATTAAAACTAATTTTGAGATTATAAAATTATTTAAAGAGAGTAATAATTCTTTAAAGGAATGGGTGACTATAAATGGACTTTTCTTGCCAATGATGCCTTTTTC
>NW_018397488.1:1837-1946 GCF_002168275.2 Theobroma umbraticum
AATGGACCTCTCTTGCTAGTGAATACCTTTTTCTTCACATTTCACTAGGTAGACCTTCAACTATAATATATTTTAAATACAAATGTAAAACAAATTTAACTTAAAATCA
>NW_018397488.1:1956-2060 GCF_002168275.2 Theobroma umbraticum
TATAAAACCTTTTAAAGCGAGTAATAAAGCTTATGAAGAAATGAGTGACTATAAATGAACTTTTCTTGCCAGTGAATGCCATTTTCTTCATGTTTCTCAAGATA
>NW_018397488.1:2070-2140 GCF_002168275.2 Theobroma umbraticum
TATAATCTGTTTTAACCAAAAATGTGAAAAACAAAATTGAACTTAAAATCAATTTTGAGTTTATAAAACC
>NW_018397488.1:2150-2493 GCF_002168275.2 Theobroma umbraticum
AGTAATAAGCCTTTTAAAGGAATAAGTGACTATAAATAGACTTTGCTTGCCAATGAATGTGTTTTTCTTTACGTTTCTTAAGGTAGACATTCAATTATAACTTGTTTTAACCAAAAATGTAAAAAAAATTAAACTAAAATTCAGTTATGAGATTATAAAATCATTTAAAGCGAGTAATATGGATTTTGAAAGAATGGGAGACCATAAATTAACTTTTCTTCCCAATGAATGGCATTTTCTATGCGTTTCTCGAGGTAAACATTCAATTGTAATCATTTTTAACCAAAAATGAAAAACAATTTAACTTAAAATTAATTATGAGATTATAAAACCATTTAAAGCG
>NW_018397488.1:2503-2660 GCF_002168275.2 Theobroma umbraticum
CTTTTGAAGGAATGGGTGGCCATAAATGAACTTTTCTTACCAATGAATGCCTTCCTATTCATGTTTGTTGAGGTAGACATTCAATTATAATCTGTTTTAACCGAAAATGTAAAACAAATTAAACATAAAATCAATTTTGAGATAATAAAACCATTTA
>NW_018397488.1:2671-2810 GCF_002168275.2 Theobroma umbraticum
AAGGCTTTTGAAGGAATGGGTGACCATAAATGGACTTTTCTTGCCAATGAATACGTTTTCTTCACGTTTCTTAAGGTAGATATTTAATTATAGTCTGTTTTAACAAAAAATGTAAAAAATTCAACATAAAATCAATTAT
>NW_018397488.1:2910-3087 GCF_002168275.2 Theobroma umbraticum
AAACTATTTAAAGTGTGTAATAAGGCTTTTGAACGAATGGGTGACTATAAATAGACCTCTCTTGCTAGTGAATACCTTTTTCTTCACATTTCATGAGGTAGACATTCAATTATAATATATTGTAATAAAAAATGTAAAACAAATTTAACTTAAAATCAATTATGAGATTATAAAACC
>NW_018397488.1:3097-3276 GCF_002168275.2 Theobroma umbraticum
AGTAATAAGGTTTTTGAAGGAATAAGTGACTATAAATGGACTTTTCTTGCCAGTGAATACCTTTTTCTTCATGTTTCTCAAGATAGACTTTCAATTATAATATGTTTTAACCAAAAATGTGAAAAAAAAATTAAACTTTAAATCAATTTTGAGTTTATAAAACCATTTAAAGTGAGTAA
>NW_018397488.1:3286-3557 GCF_002168275.2 Theobroma umbraticum
GAAGGAATGAGTGACTATAAATAGACTTTGCTTGCCAATGAATGTGTTTTTCTTTATGTTTCTTAAGGTAGACATTCAATTATAGCCTTTTTTAATCAAAAATGTAAAAAAATTAAACTAAAATTCAGTTATGAGATTATAAATAAAGCGAGTAATAAGGCTTTTGAAGGAATAGGTGACCATAAATGAACTTTTCTTGCCAATGAATGCATTTTCTTCATGTTTCTTAAGGTAGATATTCAATTATAGTCTATTTTAACTAAAAATGTAA
>NW_018397488.1:3567-3971 GCF_002168275.2 Theobroma umbraticum
TTAAAATCAATTATGAGATTATAACACCATTTAAATTGAGCAATAAGGCTTTTGAAGGAATGGATGACTATGAATAGACTTTTCTTGCCAATGAATGCGTTTTTCTTCATGTCTCTTGAGGTAGACATTCAATTATAATCTGTTTTAACTAAAAATATAAAAAATTCAGCTTAAAATAAATTATGAGGTTATAAAACCATTTAGAGCGTGTAATAAGGCTTTTGAATGAATGGGTAACTATAAATGGACCTTTCTTGCCATTGAATGCCTTTTTCTTTACGTTTTATGAGATAGACATTTAATTATAATATATTTTAACCAAAAGTGTAAAAAAAATTTCACATAAAATCAAATATGAGATTATAAAATCATTTAAAGCGGGTAATAAGCCTTTTGAAGGAATG
>NW_018397488.1:3981-4135 GCF_002168275.2 Theobroma umbraticum
AATAGACTTTTTTTGCCAGTGAATGCCTTTTTCTTTAGGTTTTTCAAGGTAGACTTTCAATTATAATCTGTTCTAACTAAAAATGTGAAGAAAAAATTGAACTTAAAATTAATTTTTAGTTTATAAAACAATTTAAAGTGAGTAATAAGGCTTT
>NW_018397488.1:4145-4433 GCF_002168275.2 Theobroma umbraticum
AGTGACTATAAATAGACTTTGCTTACCAATGAATGTATTTCTCTTCGTGTTTCTTAAGGTAGACATTCAATTATAGCCTGTCTTAACCAAAAATATAAAAAAATTTAACTTAAATTTAGTTATGAGATTATAAAATCATTTAAAGTAAGTAATAAGGATTTTCAAAGAATGAGAAACCATAAATGAACTTTTCTTCCCAATGAATGGTTTTTTCTACATGTTTCTTCAGATAAGCATTCAATTGTAGTCTGTTTTAATGAAAAATGTAAAAAAATTCAACTTAAAATC
>NW_018397488.1:4533-4687 GCF_002168275.2 Theobroma umbraticum
TTTGAAGGAATGGATGACTATAAATAGACTTTTCTTGCCAATGAATGCATTTTTATTCATGTCTCTTGAGGTAGACATTCAATTATAATTTGTTTTAACCAAAAATATAAAAAATTCAGGTTAAAATGAATTATGAGGTTATAAAACCATTTAA
>NW_018397488.1:4697-4864 GCF_002168275.2 Theobroma umbraticum
AAGGCTTTTGAATGAATGGGTGACTATAAATGGATCTTTCTTACCAATGAATGCCTTTTTGTTCATGTTTCATGAGGTAGACATTTAATTATAATATATTTTAACCAAAAATATAAAAACAAATTCACATAAAATCAAATATGAGATTATAAAACCATTTAAAGCGG
>NW_018397488.1:4874-5059 GCF_002168275.2 Theobroma umbraticum
TTTTGAAGGAATGGGTGACTATAAATGAACTTTTCTTGCCAGTGAATGCCTTTTTCTTCAGGTTTCTCGAGGTAGACTTTCAATTATAATCTGTTCTAACTAAAAATGTGAAAAAAAAATTGAACTCAAAATCAATTCTGAGATAATAAAACCATTTTAAGTGAGTAATAAGGCTTTTGAAGGAA
>NW_018397488.1:5069-5174 GCF_002168275.2 Theobroma umbraticum
TAAATAGACTTTGCTTACCAATGAATGCATTTCTCTTCACATTTCTTAAGGTATACATTTAATTATAGCCTGTCTTAACCAAAAATATAAAAAAATTCAACTTAA
>NW_018397488.1:5184-5308 GCF_002168275.2 Theobroma umbraticum
GAGATTATAAAATCATTTAAAGTGAGTAATAAAGATTTTGAAAGAATGAGAGACCATAAATGTATTTTTCTTCCCAATGAATAGCTTTTTCTACATGTTTCTTCAGGTAAGCAGTCAATTGTAG
>NW_018397488.1:5336-5512 GCF_002168275.2 Theobroma umbraticum
TCTACTTAAAATCAATTATGAGATTATAAAACCCTTTAAAGCGAGTAATCAGGCTTTTGAAGGAATAAGAGACTATAAATGGATTTTTCTTTCAAATGAATGGCTTTTTTTTACATGTTTCCCAAGGAAAGCATTCAATTATAGTCTATTTTAATGAAAAATGTAAAAACATTCAA
>NW_018397488.1:5659-5841 GCF_002168275.2 Theobroma umbraticum
TTTAAAGCGAGTAATAAGGCTTTTATAGGGATGAGTGACTATAAATGGACTTTTCTTGACAATGAATACCTTTTTCTTCATGCTTCTCAAGGTAGACATTCAATTATAATCTGTTTTAACTAAAAATATATAAAGAATTCAAATTAAAATCAATTTTAAGATTATCAAACCATTTAAAGTGA
>NW_018397488.1:5865-5981 GCF_002168275.2 Theobroma umbraticum
GTGACTATAAATGGACTTTTCTTGCTAATGAATGCCTTTTTCTATACATTTCTTGAAGTAGATATTTAATTATAGTCTGTTTTAACAAAAAATATAAAAAAATTCAACTTAAAATC
>NW_018397488.1:6081-7158 GCF_002168275.2 Theobroma umbraticum
GCTTTTTTCTTCACGTTTCTTGAGGTAAACATTCAATTATAGTCTGTTTTAACTGAAAATGTAAATAATTCAACTTAAAATCAATTTTGAGATTATAAAACCCTTTAAAGTGTGTAATAAAACTTTTAAAGGAATGGGAGACTATAAATAGACTTTGATTCCCAATGAATGCCTTTTTCTTCATGTTTCTTGATGTAGACATTCAATTATAATCTGTTTTTACTAAAACTATACAAAGAATTCAAATTAAAATCAATTTAGAAATTATCAAGTCATTTAAAGTGAGTAATAAGCCTTTTGATGGAATGGGTGACTATAAATGAGCTTTTCTTGCTAATGAATGCCTTTTTCTATATGTTTCTTAAAGAAGACATTCAATTATAGTTTGTTTTAGTCAAAAATGTAAAAAAATTCAACCTAAAATCAATTGTTAGTTTATAAAATTATTTAAAGTAAGTACTAAGGCTTTTGAAGCCTTAGTGACTAAAAATGGACTTCCTGTTCCAATGGATGGCTTTTGTTCCATGTTCCCTAAGGAAAACATTCAATTATATTCTTTTTTAACCAAAAATGTAAAAAATTCAACTTAAAATCAATTTTACGATTATAAAACCATTTAAAGTGAGTAATAAAGCTTTTAGAGGAGTGGATGACTATAAATGAACTTGTCTTGCCAATGAATGCCTTTTTCTTCAAGTTTCTTAAGGTAGACATTCAATTATAATCTGTTTTAACTAAAAATGTGCAAAGAATTCAAATTAAAACCAATTTTGAGATTATAAAACCATTTAAAGAGAGTAATAATTCTTTTAAAGGAATAGGTGACTATAAATGAACTTTTCTTGCCAATGATGCCTTTTTCTTCATATTTCTTTAGGTAGACATTCAATTATAATTTGTTTAAACTAAAAATGTAAAAAAAAATTGAACATAAAATCAATTTTGAGATAATAAAACCATTTAAAGAGACTAATAAGGGTTTTAAAAAAATGGTTGACTATAAATACACTTTTATTACCAATGAATGCATTTTTCTTCATGTCTCTCGAGGTAGACATTCAATTATAGTCTGTTTTA
>NW_018397488.1:7258-7515 GCF_002168275.2 Theobroma umbraticum
CATGTTTCTTGAGGTAGACATTCAATTATAGTATGTTTTAATAAAAAATATAAATAATTCAACTTAAAATCAATTTTGAGATTATAAAATCATTTAAAATGTGTAATAAGACTTTCGAAGGAATGAGAGACTATAAATAAACTTTTATTCCCAATGAATGCCTTTTTGTTCATGTTTTTTGATGTAGACATTCAATTATAATCTGTTTTAACTAAAAATGTATAAAGAATTCAGATTAAAATCAATTTAGAGATTAT
>NW_018397488.1:7637-7842 GCF_002168275.2 Theobroma umbraticum
TTTGTTTTAGCCAAAAATGTAAAAAAATTCAACCTAAAATCAATTGTTAGTTTATAAAATCATTTAAAGTAAGTAATAAGGCTTTCAAAGACTGAGTGACAATAAATGGACTTTCTGTTCCAATGGATAGCTTTTGTTCCACGTTCCCTAAGGTAAACATTCAATTATAGTCCTTTTTAACCAAAAATGTAAAAAAATTCAACTT
>NW_018397488.1:7852-8001 GCF_002168275.2 Theobroma umbraticum
TTGCGATTATAAAACTATTTAGAGTTAGTAATAAGGCTTTTGGAGGAATGGATGACTATAAATAGACTTTTCTTGCTAATGAATACTATTTTCTTCAGGTTTATTAAGATAGATATCCAATTATAATCTGTTTTAACTAAAAATGTACA
>NW_018397488.1:8011-8325 GCF_002168275.2 Theobroma umbraticum
ATTAAAACCAATTTTGAGATTATAAAATCATTTAAAGAGAGTAATAATTCTTTTAAAGGAATGGGTGACTATAAATGGACTTTTCTTGTCAATGATGCCTTTTTCTTTATATTTTTTTAGTTAGACATTCAATTATAATTTGTTTAAACTAGAAATGTAAAAAAAATTGAACATCAAATCAATTTTGAGATAATAGAACTATTTAAAGAGACTAATAAGGGTTTTGAAAAACTGATTGACTATAAATAGACTTTTCTTACCAATGAATGCGTTTTTCTTCATGTCTCTCGAGGTAGACATTCAATTATAGTCTG
>NW_018397488.1:8500-8614 GCF_002168275.2 Theobroma umbraticum
AATGGACCTCTCTTGCTAGTGAATACCTTTTTCTTCACATTTCACTAGGTAGACATTCAATTATAATATATTTTAACAAAAAATGTAAAACAAATTTAACTTAAAATCAATTAT
>NW_018397488.1:8624-8723 GCF_002168275.2 Theobroma umbraticum
AACCTTTTAAAGTGAGTAATAAGGCTTTTGAAGAAATGAGTGACTATATATGAACTTTTCTTACTAGTGAATGCCTTTTTCTTCATGTTTCTCAAGATA
>NW_018397488.1:8733-8832 GCF_002168275.2 Theobroma umbraticum
TATAATCTGTTTTAACCAAAAATAAAAACAAATTGAACTTAAAATCAATTTTCAGTTTATAAAACCATTTAAAGTGAGTAATAAGCCTTTTAAAGGAAT
>NW_018397488.1:8842-9145 GCF_002168275.2 Theobroma umbraticum
AAATAGACTTTGCTTGCCAATGAATGCGTTTTTCTTCACGTTTCTTCAGGTAGACATTCAATTATAGCCTATTTTAACCAAAAATATAAAAAATTAAACTAAAATTCAGTTATAAGATTATAAAATTGTTTAAAGCGAGTAATAAGGATTTTGAAATAATGGGAGACCATAAATGAACTTTTCTTCTCAATTAATGGCATTTTCTATGCGTTTCTTGAGGTAAGCATTCAATTGTAGTCTTTTTTAAACAAAAATGTAAAAAAATTTAACTTAAAATTAACTATGAGATTATAAAACTATTTA
>NW_018397488.1:9156-9318 GCF_002168275.2 Theobroma umbraticum
AAGGCTTTTGAAGGAATGGGTGGCCATAAATGAACTTTTCTTACCAATGAATGCTTTTTTATTCATGTTTCTTGAGGTAGACATTCAATTATAATCTGTTTTAATCGAAAATCTAAAACAAATTCAACATAAAATCAATTTTGAGATAATAAAACCATTTAA
>NW_018397488.1:9328-9541 GCF_002168275.2 Theobroma umbraticum
GAATGTGTTTTCTTCACTTTTCTTAAGGTAGTCATTCAATTATAGTCTGTTTTAACCAAAAATATAAAAACTTTAACTTAAAATCAATTATTAGGCTATAAAACTATTTAAATTGAGTAATAAGGCTTTTGAAGAAATGGATGACTATAAATAGAATTTTCTTGCCAATGAATACGTTTTTCTTCATATGTCTTGAGGTAGACATTCAATTAT
>NW_018397488.1:9620-9933 GCF_002168275.2 Theobroma umbraticum
GAATGGGTGACTATAAATGGACCTTTCTTGCCAGTGAATGCCTTTTTGTTCACCTTTAATAAGGTAGACATTTAATTATAATATATTTTAACCAAAAATGTAAAAAAAATTTCACATAAAATTAAATATGAGATTATAAAACCATTTAAAGTGGGTAATAAGCTTTTTAAAGGTATGGGTGACTATAAATGGACTTTTCTTGCCAGTGAATGTCTTTTTCTTCAAGTTTCTCAAGGTGGACTTTCAATTATAATCTGTTCTAACCAAAAATGTGAAAAAAAAAATTGAACTTAAAATCAATTTTGAGTTTATA
>NW_018397488.1:9943-10076 GCF_002168275.2 Theobroma umbraticum
AAGTGAGTAATAAGGCTTTTCAAGGAATGAGTGACTATAAATAGACTTTGTTTACCAATGAATGCATTTCTCTTCACGTTTCTTAAGGTAGACATTCAATTATAGCCTATCTTAACCAAAAATATAAAAAAAT
>NW_018397488.1:10086-10806 GCF_002168275.2 Theobroma umbraticum
TTTAGTTATGAGATTATAAAATCATGTTAAGTGAGTAATAAAGATTTTGAAAGAATGAGAGACCATAAATGAACTTTTCTTCCCAAAGAATGGTTTTTTCTACATGTTTCTTCAGGTAAGCATTCAATTGTAGTATGTTTTAATGAAAATGTAAAAAAAATTAACTTAAAATCAATTATGAGATTATAAGACCCTTTAAAGCGAGTAATCAGGTTTTTGAAGAAATGAGAGACTATAAATGGATTTTTCTTTCAAATGAATGGCTTTTTTTACATGTTTCCTAAGGAAAGCATTCAATTATAGTCTATTTTAATAAAAAATATAAGAAAAATTCAACTTAAAATCAATTATGAGATTATAAAATCATTTAAAGCGAGTAATAAGGCTTTTATAGGGATGAGTGACTATAAATGGACTTTTATTGACAATGAATACCTTTTTCTTCATGTTTCTCAAGGTAGACATTCAATTATAATCTGTTTTAACTAAAAATGTATAAAGAATTCAATTAAAATCAATTTAAGAATTATCAAACCATTTAAAGTGAGTAATAAGCCTTTGATGGAAATCGATGACAACATAATGGACCTTTCTTGCTAATAGAATACCTTTTTCTATATATTTCTTGAAGTAGACATTTAATTATAGTTTGTTTTAACAAAAAATGTAAAAAAATTGAACTTAAAATCAGTTATAAGATTATAAAACCATTTAAAGCGA
>NW_018397488.1:10816-10941 GCF_002168275.2 Theobroma umbraticum
TTTTGAAAGAATAGGTAACTATAAATGGACTTTTCTTGCCAATGAATGCCTCATTCTTCACATTTCACAATGCAAACAATCAATTATAATTTGTTTAACCAAAAATGTAAAAACATTCAACTTAA
>NW_018397488.1:10951-11129 GCF_002168275.2 Theobroma umbraticum
GAGATTATAAAACCATTTAAAGCAAGTAATAAGGCTTTTGAAGCAAATGACTATAGATGGACTTTTTTTGTTAATGAATGTCTTTTTTCTACACGTTTCTTAAGGAAAAAATTTAATTATAATATGTTTTAACTAAAAATGTTAAAAAATTTAAACATAAAATCAATTATGAGATAAT
>NW_018397488.1:11139-11255 GCF_002168275.2 Theobroma umbraticum
AAAGTAAGTAATAAGGCTTTTGAAAGAATTGGTGACTATAAATGGAACTTTCTTACCAATGAATGCCTTTCTCTTCGAGTTTCTTAAGGTAGACTTTCAATTATAATCTGTTTTAA
>NW_018397488.1:11265-11433 GCF_002168275.2 Theobroma umbraticum
AAAAACATTCAACTTAAAATGAATTATAAGGTTATAAAACCATTTAAAGAGAGTAATAAGGCTTTTGAAAAAATGAGTGGCTATAAATGGACTTTTCTTTCAAATGAATAACTTTTTCTGCACGTTTTCTAAGGAAAGTATTCAATTATAGTCTATTTTAATGAAAAA
>NW_018397488.1:11443-11746 GCF_002168275.2 Theobroma umbraticum
TTTAACTTAAAATCAATTATGAGATTATAAACCATTTACAGCAAGTAGTAAGGCTTTTTTAGGGATGGGTGACTATAAATGGACTTTTCTTGGTAATTAATACCTTTTTCTTCATGTTTCTCAAGGTAGACATTCAATTATAATCTATTTTAAGATCAATTTTGAAATTATCAAATCATTTAAAGTGAGTAATAATCCTATTGATAGAATGGGTAACTATAAATAGACTTTTTTGCTAATGAATGCCTTTTTCTATACATTTCTCAAAGTAGACATTCAATTATAGTCTGTTTTAACTAAAAA
>NW_018397488.1:11756-11883 GCF_002168275.2 Theobroma umbraticum
TTCAACTTAAAATCAATTATGAGATTATAAACCATTTAAAGCGAATAATAAGGCTTTTGAAGGAATTGGTGACTATAAATGGACCTTTCTTGCCATTGAATACCTTTTTCTTCACATTTCACAAGGT
>NW_018397488.1:11893-12143 GCF_002168275.2 Theobroma umbraticum
TTATAATCTATTTTAACTAAAAATGTAAAAAATTCAACTTAAAATCAATTATGATTATAAAACTATTTAAAACAAGTAATAAGGCTTTTAAAGGAATTGGTGACTATAGATGGACTTTTCTTTTCAATGAGTGCTTTTTTCTACATGTTTCTCGAAGTAAAAATTCAATTACAATCTATTTTAACAAAAAATGTTAAAAAAATTAAACATAAAATCAATTATGAGATAATAAAATCATTTAAAGTAAGTA
>NW_018397488.1:12153-12287 GCF_002168275.2 Theobroma umbraticum
TGAAGGAATGGGTGACTATAAATAGACCTTTCTTACCAATGAATGCTTTTCTCTTCATGTTTCTTAGGGTAGACATTAAATTATAATATGTTTTAACCAAAATTACAAAAACATTCAACTTAAAATCAATTATG
>NW_018397488.1:12297-12440 GCF_002168275.2 Theobroma umbraticum
ATCATTTAAAGCGAGTAATAAGGCTTTTGAAAGAATGGCTAACTATAAATGAACTTTTCTTCCAAATGAATGACTTTTTCTACAGGTTTCCTAAGGCAGACATTCAATTACAGTATATTTTAATGAAAAATGTAAAAAAATTC
>NW_018397488.1:12450-12590 GCF_002168275.2 Theobroma umbraticum
CAATTATGAGATTATAAACTATTTAAAGTGAGTAATAAGGCTTTTTTACGGATGGGTGACTATAAATGGACTTTTCTTGACAATGACTTTTCTTCATGTTTCTCAAGGTAGACATTCAATTATAATCTGTTTTAACCAAA
>NW_018397488.1:12896-13023 GCF_002168275.2 Theobroma umbraticum
AAGGCTTTTGAAGGAATGGGTGACTATAAATGGACCTTTCTTGCCAATGAATGTCTTTTTCTTCACATTTCACAAGGTAAACATTCAATTATAATCTGTTTTAACCAAAAATGTAAAAACATTCAAC
>NW_018397489.1:0-107 GCF_002168275.2 Theobroma umbraticum
TTCTTGAGGTAGACATTTAATTATAATCTATTGTAACAAAAAATGAAAAAATATTCAACTTAAAGTCAATTATGAGATTATAAAACTATTTCAAGCGTGTAATAAGG
>NW_018397489.1:117-213 GCF_002168275.2 Theobroma umbraticum
CATAGGTGACTATAAATGGACTTTTCTTACTAATGAATATCTTTTTCTTCACATTTTCTGAGGTAGACATTCAATTTTAATTTGTTTTAATAAAAA
>NW_018397489.1:223-450 GCF_002168275.2 Theobroma umbraticum
ATTAATTTCAAATCAATTTTGAGATTATAAAACCGTTTAAAGCGAGTGATAAGGCTTTCAAAGGCATGGGTTACTATAAATGAACTTTTCTTGCTAATGAATGACTTTTTCTTCACGTTTCTGGGTTTAGACATTTAATTATAATCTATTTCAACTAAAAATAAAAACAATTTAACTTAAAGTCAATTATGACATTATAAAATCATTTAAAGCGAGTAATAAGGCTT
>NW_018397489.1:460-549 GCF_002168275.2 Theobroma umbraticum
GGGTGACTATAAATGGACTTTTCTCGCCGATGAATATTTATTTCTTCACATTTCTCAAGGTAGACATTTAACTATAATCTGTTTTAACC
>NW_018397489.1:559-701 GCF_002168275.2 Theobroma umbraticum
GAACAATTCCACTTAAAGTCAATTGCAGTGTTATAAAACTATTTAAAGTAAGTAATAAGGCCTTCGAAGGCTTGGGTGGCTATAAATTGACTTTTCTTACCAATGGATGCCTTTTTCTTTATGTTTTCATAGGCAGTCATTC
>NW_018397489.1:952-1142 GCF_002168275.2 Theobroma umbraticum
ACTATAAATGGACTTTTCTTACCAACGAATATCTTTTTCTTCACGTTTCTTGAGGTTGACATTCAATTGTAATCTGTTTTAATAAAAAAGGTGAAACAATTCCACTTCAAATCAAGTATAAGATTATAAAACCATTTAAAGCTGGTAATAGGGCTTTTAAATGCATGGGTGACTATAAATGGACTTTTCT
>NW_018397489.1:1199-6754 GCF_002168275.2 Theobroma umbraticum
TAACTTAAAATTAATTATGGGATTAGAAAATCATTTAAAGCTAGTAATAAGACTTTTGAAGGCATGGGTGACAATAAATGGACTTTTCTTACTAAAGAATGGCTTTTTCTTCACATTTCCTAGGGTAGAGATTCAATTATTATCTATTTTAATAAAAAATATAAAAACAATTCAACTCAAAATCAATTATGAGATTATAAAATCGTTCAGAACGAGTAATAAGGCTTTTGAAGGCATGGGTGACTAGAAATGAAGTTTTCTTGCCAATGAATATTTGTTTCTTCACGTTTCTTGAGTAGACATTCAATTATAATCTGTTTTAATCGAAAAGTTAAAAAAATTCAACTTAAAATGAATTATGAGATTAGAAAATCATTTAAAGCGAGTAATAAGGCTTTGAAAGGTATAAGTGACTAGAAATGGACTTTTCTTGCTAATGAATATATTTTTCTTCATGTTTCCTAAGGTAGAGATTCAATTATAACCTATTTTAATAAAAAATATAAAAAATTCAACTTAAAATCAATTATGAGATTACAAAATCATTTAAAACGAGTACTAAGGCTTTTGAAGGCATGAGTGACTATAAATGGACTTTTTTTTGCCAATGAATGGATTTTTCTTCACGTTTCCTGAGGCATACATTCAATTATTATCTATTTTAATGAAAAATATAAAAAAATTAAACTTAAAATCAATTATGAGGTTGTAAAACCGTTTAAAGCCAGTAATAAGGCTTTCGAAGGATAGGGTGACTACAAATGGACTTTTCTTACTAATGAATATCTTTTTCTTCATGTTTATTGAGTAAACATTCAATTATAATATGTTTTCATAAAAAATATAAAAAAATTTAACTTAAAATCAGTTACGAGGATATAAAAACAATTAAAGCAAGAAATTAGGCTTTCGAAGGCATTGGTGACTATAAATGGACTTTTCTCGCCAATGAAAAGTTTTTTCTCAACATTTCTCGAGGTAGACGTTCAATTATAATCTATTTTAGTCAAAAATAAAAACAATTCAACTTAAAGTTAATTATGAGATTATAAAACTATTTAAAGTGAGTAATAAAGCTTTTGAAGTCATAGGTGACTATAAATGGACTTTTATTGCCAATTAATATATTTTTCTTCGCGTTTCTCTAGTTAGACATTCAAGTATAATCCGTTTTAACCAAAAATAAACAAAATTCAACTTAAAGTCAATTATTAGATTATTAAACTATTTAAAGCCAGTAATAACGCTTTTGAAGGCATAAGTGACTATAAATAGACTTTTCTTAACAATGAATATCTTTTTCTTCAAGTTTCCTAAGGTAGACATTCAACTGTAATTTATTTCAATAAAAAATATAAAAAAACTCAACTTCAAATCAATTATGAGATTATAAAACTATTTAAAGCGAGTAATAAGTCTTTAGAAGGCTTGGGTGACTATAAATAGGCTTTTCTTGCCAATGAATGGCTTTTGCTTCAGGTTTGTTTAGGTAGATATTCAACTGTAATCTGTTTTAACCAAAAATATAAAAAAATTTAACTTAAAGTCAATTATGAGATTATAAATCCATTTAAAGTGAATAACAAGGCTAATGAAGGTATAGGTGAATATAAATGGACTTTTGTTACCAATGAATATCTTTTTCTTCACTTTTCTTAAGTTAGTCATTTAATTATAATCTGTTTTAATAAAAAAATATAAAACAATTTAACTTCAAATCGATTTTGGGATTAGAAAACCATTTAAAGTGAGTAATAAGGCTCTAGAAGGCTTGGATGACTATAAATAGGCTTTTCTTGCTAATGAATGGCTTTTTCTTCAAGTTTGTCTAGGCAGACAATTAACTGTAATCTGTTTTAACTAAAAATATAAGAAAATTTAACCCAAGTCAATTCTGAGATTATAAATCCATTTAAAGTGAGTAATAAGAGTTTTGAAGGCATAGGTGACTATAAATGGACTTTTTTTCCCAATGAATGTCTTTTCTTCACTTTTCCCGAGTTAGACATTCAATTATAATCTATTTTAATAAAAAATGTAAAAGAATTCAACTTTAAATCAATTATGAGATTATAAAACCATTTAAAGCGAGTAATAACGCTCTAGAAGGCTTAGGTGACTATAAATAGGTTTTTCTTGCCAATGAATGGCTTTATCTTCAGGTTTCCATAGGCAGACATTCAATTGTAATATGTTTTCACAAAAAATGTAAAAAAAATTCAACTTAAAGTTAATTGTGGGATTATAAAACCATTTAAAGCGCATAATAAGGCTTTTGAAGGCATAGGTGACTATAAATGTACTTTTCTTGCCAATGAATATCTTTTTCTTCATGTTTCTCAAGGTAGACATTCAATTATAATCTGTTTCAATAAAAAATATAAAAACAATTCAACTTCAAATCAATTATGGCATTATAAAACTATTTCAAGTGAGTAATAAGGCTTTTAAAGGCTTGGGTGACTATAAATAGTCTTTTCTTGCCAATGAATGGCTTTTTCTTTAGATTTCCTTAGGCAGACATTCAACTGTATTATGTTTTAATAAAAAATGTAAAAAAATCAACTTAAAATCAATTATGAGATTAGAAAATCATTTAAAGTGAGTAACGAGGCTTTTGGCTATAATTGGACCTTCCTTGCCAATGAATGGCTTTTTCCTTACGTTTCTTAAGGTAGACATTCAATTATTATCTCTTTTAACAAAAAATGTAAAAAAATTCAACTTAATCCTAATTATGAGATTGTGAAATTGTTTAAAGAGAGAAATTAGGTTTTCAAAGACATAGGTGACTATAAATAACCTTTTCTTGCCAATGAATATCTTTTTCTTCACATTTCTTGAGTAGACATTCAATTATAATCTGTTTTAATAAAAAAGGTAAAAAAAATATAACTTAAAATCAATTATAAAATCATAAAAATAATTAAAGCAAGTACTAGGGCTTTCGAAGGCATGGGTGACTATAAATGGACATTTCTTACCAATGAAAGGCTTTTTTTCACATTTCTCAAGGTAGACATTCAATTATAATCTGTTTTAACCAAAAATAAAAAAAAATTCAACTTAATGTCAATTATGAGATTATAAAACCATTTAAAGCAAGTAACAAGGCTTTGAAGGCATAGGTGACTATAAATGGACTTTTGTTGCCAATCAATATCTTTTTCTTTACGTTTCTTAAGTTAGACATTTAATTATAATCTTTTTTAATAAAAAATAAAAAAAAATTCAACTTTAAATCAACTATGAGAGTATAAAACCATTTAAAGCAAGTAATAAGACTCTTAAAGGCTTTGGTGACTATAGATAGGCTTTTCTTGCCAATGCATGACTTTTTTTTAGGTTTGTTTAGACAGACATTCAACTGTAATATGTTTTAACCAAAAATATAAAAAAATTTAACTTAAAGTCAATTATGAGATTATAAATCTATTTAAAGTGAGTAATAAGGCTTTCGAAGGCATAGGTGACTATAAATGGACTTTTGTTGCCAATAAATATCTTTTTCTTCACTTCTTTCAAGTTAGAAGTGACTATAAATGGACTTAGGTGGCTATAAATCAGCTTTTCTTGCCAATGAATGCCTCTTTCTTCATGTTTCCTTAAGCAAACATTTAACTGTAATCCGTTTTAACCAAAAATGTAAAAAAATTCAAGTTAAAGTAAATTATGAGATTATAAAAACATTTAAAGCGAGTAATAAGGCATTCGAAGGCATGGATGACTATAAATAAGCTTTTCTTGCCAATGAATATCTTTTTCTTTATGTTTCCCCAGGTAGACATTTCATTATAATCTGTTTTAATAAAAAATATAAAAAAATTCAACTTCAAATCAAGTATGAGATTGCAAAATTGTTTAAAGCGAGTAATAAGGCTTTTAAAGGCATGGGTGACTATAAATGGGATTTTCTTGCCAATGAATGGCTTTTTCTTTATGTTTCTTACGATAGACATTCAATTATAATATGTTTTAACCAGAAATGAAAACAATTCAACTTAAAGTCAATTATGCGATTATAAAACCAATTAAAGTGAGTAATAAAGCTTTTGAAGGCATAAATGAGTATAAATGGACTTTTGTCCTCAATGAATATCTTTTTCTTCATGTTTCCCAAGGTAGACAATCAATTATAATCTGTTTAACAAAAATGTAAAAAATTTCAACTTCAAATCAAGTGTGGAATTATAAAACCATTTTAAGCGAGTAAGAAGGCTTTCGAATGTATGGGTGACTATAAGTGGACTTTTTTTGCCAATCAATATTGTTTTCTTCATGCTTCCCAAGGTAGGCATTCGATTATAATCTGTTTTACAAAGAATGGAAAAAATTCAACTTAAAATTAAGTATGAGATTATAAAATCATTTAAAGCGAGTAATAAGGCTTTCGAACGCTTGAATGACTATAGATGGGCTTTTCTTGTCAAGTAATGGCTTTTTCTTAACATTTCTCATGGTAGACATTCAATTATAATCTATTTTAACACAAAATGCAAAAAAAATCAACTTAAAGTCAATTATGAGATTATAAAACTATTCAAAGAGAGCAATAAAGCTTTCGAAGGTATGGGTAATTACGAATGGGCTTTTCTTGTCAATGAATGGCTTTTTCTTCATGTTTCTCAAGGTAGACAATCAATTATAGTCTATTTTAACCAAAAATAAAAAAAATCAACTTAAAGTTAATTATGATATTATAAAACCATTTAAAGCGAGTAATAAGACTTTTGAAGGCATAGGTGAGTATAAATGGACTTTTCTTGAAAATGAATATTTTTTTCTTTATGTTTTCAAAGGTAGACATTCAATTATAATCTGTTTTAATAAAAAATGTAAAAAAATTCAACTTCAAATCAAGTATGAGATTATAAAACCATTTAAAACGAGTAATAAGGCTTTCGAAGACTTGGATGACTAAAATAGGCTTTTCTTACCAATGAATGACTTTTTCTTAACATTTCTCTAGGTAGACATTCAATCATAATCTGTTTTAACCAAAAATGTAAAAAAATTCAACTGAAAGTCAATTATGAGATTATAAAACCATTCACAGAGAGTAATAAGGCTTTCGAAGGTATGAGTGACTGTAAATGGGCTTTTCTTGACAATGAATGGCTTTCTCTTTATGCTTCTCAAGGTAGACATTCAATTATAGTCTGTTTTGAACAAAAATGAAAAAAAAAAACTTAAAGTGAAATTATGAGATTATAAAACTTTTTAAAGCGGGAATAAGTCTTTGGAAGGTATAGGTGACTAAAGATGGACTTTTCTTACCAATTAATATCTTTTTCTTCACGTTTCCTAAACTAGATATTCAATTATAATCTATTTTAATAAAAAATTTAAAAAAATTCAACTGCAAATCAACTATGAGATTATCAAACTATTTAAAGTGAGTAATAAGGGTTTCGAAGGCATGGGTAACTATAAATAGACTTTTCTTGTCAATGAATGACTTTTTCTTCACGTTTCTCAATGTAGACATTTAATTCTAATCTGTTTTAATAAAAAATGAAAAAAATTCAACTTAAAGTCAATTATGAGATTATAAA
>NW_018397489.1:6854-8403 GCF_002168275.2 Theobroma umbraticum
TTAAAACAGATTATAATTAAATGTCTACATCTAGAAATATGAGGAAAAAGCCATTCCTTGGTAACAAAAGTCCATTTATAGTCACCTATGCTTTTAAAAGCCTTATTACTCGCTTTATATGGTCTGATAATCTAAAAATTGATTTCAAATTGATTTTTTTTTATTAAAACAAATTAAATTGAATGTCAACCTTGAGAAATGTGAAGAAAAAGATATTCATTGGCAAGAAAAGTCAATTTATAGTCAGCTATGCCTTGCAAATCCTTATTACTCGCTTTAAATGGTTTTATAATCTCATAATTGACTTTAAGTTGAATGTTTTTTAATTTTTTGATAAAATAGAATATAATTAAATATCTACCTCAAGAAACGTGAAGAAAAAACTATTCATTGGTAAGAAAAGTCTATTTATAGTACCCATGCCTTCGAAAGACTTATTACTCCCTTTAAATGGTTTGATAATCTCATAATTGATTTGAAGTTAAATTTTTATATATATTTTTTTAAAACAGATTATAATTGAATATCTACCTTGGGAAACGTGAAAAAAAATATTAATTGATAAGAAAAGTCCATCTATAATCACCTATACCTTCCGAAGACTTATTACTCACTTTAAACTTTAAGTTGATTTTTTTTCATTTTTGGTCAAAACAGACTATAATTGAATGTCTACCTAGAGAAATATGAAGGGAAAGCCATTCATTGTTAAGAAAAGCCCATTTATAGTCACTCACACCTTCAAAAGCCTTATTACTCTCTTTGAATGGTTTTATAATCTCATAATTGACTTTCAGTTGAATTTTTTTATATTTTTGGTCAAAACAGATTATAATTGAATGTCTACCTAGAGAAACGTTAAGAAAAAGTCATTCATTGACAAGAAAGGCCTATTTATAGTTATCTAAGCCTTCGAAAGTCTTATTACTCACTTTAAATAGTTTTATAATCTCATAGTTGATTTTAAGTTAAATTTTTTTTTCATTTTTTGTTAAAACAGATTATAATTGAATGCCTGCCTAGGTAAACATGAAGAAAAACGTATTTATTAGCAAGAAAAGTCCATTTATAGTCACCTATGCGTTCGAAAGCCTGCCTAGATAAACATGAAGAAAAACGTATTTATTAGCAAGAAAAGTCCATTTATAGTCACCTATGCGTTCGAAAGCCTTATTACTCACTTTAAATGGTTTGATAATCTCATACTTGATTTGAAGTTGAATTTTTTTTATATTTTTTATTAAAATAAATTATAATTGAATGTCTACCTCGAGAAACATGAAGGAAAAGATATTCATTTTCAAGAGAAGTCCATTTATACTCACCTATGCCTTCAAAAGCATTAGTACTCGCTTTAAATGATTTTATAATGTCATAATTAACTCTAAGTTGAATTGTTTTTATTTTTTATCAAAATAGACTATAGTTGATTGTTGACTTTGAGAAATATGAAGAAAAAGCTATTCATTGGCAAGAAAAGCCCATTTGTAGTCACCAATGCCTTCGAAACCCTTATTGCTCTCTTTGAATGGTTTTATAATCTCATAAT
>NW_018397489.1:8452-8921 GCF_002168275.2 Theobroma umbraticum
AAAAAGTCATTAATTGGCAAGAAAAGCCCATGTATAGTGATCCAAGCTTTCGAAAGCCTTATTACTCGCTTTAAATGGTTTTATAATATCATACTTGATTTTAAGTTGAATTTGTTTCAATTCTTTATTAAAACAAATTAGAATCGAACGCTTACCTCGGGAAGCATGAAGAAAACATATTGATTGGCAAGAAAAGTCCATTTAAAGTCACCCATGCATTCGAAATCCTTATTACTCGCTTTAAATGGTTTTATAATCTCATACTTGATTTAAAGTTGAATTTTTTTACGTTTTTATTAAAACAGATTACAATTGATTGTCTACCTGGGGAAATATGAAAAAAAAGATATTGATTGGCAAGAAAAGTCCATTTATACTCACCTATGCCTTTAAAAGACTTATTACTCACTTTAAGTAGTTTTATAATCCCATAATTGACTTTAAGTTGAATTGTTTTCATTTTTGGTTA
>NW_018397489.1:9033-10533 GCF_002168275.2 Theobroma umbraticum
ACTTAATTTGACGTTAAATTTTTTAACAATTTTTACTAAAACAGATTATAATTGATTGTCTACATCGGAAAACATGAAGAAAAATATATTCATTAGGAAGAAAAGCTCATTTATAGTCACCCATGCCTTCAAAAGCCCTATTACTCGCTTTAAATATTTTTGTAGTCTCATAATTTACTTTAACTTGAATTTGTTTACATTTTTAGTTAAAACAGATTACAGTTAAATGTTTGCCTAAGGGAACATGAAGAAAGAGGCATTTATTCTCAAGAAAAGCTAATTTGTAGCCGCCCAAGCCACTGAAAGCCTTATTACTCGCTTTAAATGGTTTTACAATCTCATAATTGTTTTGAAGTTGAATTTTTTTATATTTTTTATTAAAATAAATTATAAATAAATGTCTACCTCAAGAAACATGAAGAAAAAGATATTCATTGGTGAGAAAAATCCATTTATAGTCACTTATGCCTTTCAAAGACTTATTACTCATTTTAAATAGTTTTGTAATCTCACAATTGACTTTAAGTTGAATGTTTTTTTATTTTTGATTAAAACAAATTATAATTAAATGTCTACCTCAAGAAACATGAAGAAAAAAATATTCATTGGGAAGAAAAGCCCATTTATAGTCACCTATTCCTTCGAAAGCCTTGTTACTCACTTTAAATGGATTTATAATCTCATAATTTACTTGAAGTTGAAGTTTTTTACATTTGTGGTTAAAACAGATTACAATTGAATATCTACCTAAGAAAACCTGAAGGAAAAGCCATTCATTGGCAAGAAAAGCCTATTTATAGTCACCTAAGCCTTCTAAAGCCTTATTACTCATTTTAAATAGTTTTATAATTTCATAATTAATTTGAAGTTGAATTTTTTATATTTTCTCTTAAAATAAATTATAATTGAATGTCTATCTCGAGAAACATGAAGAAAAAAAATTCATTGGTAAAAAAAGTCCATTCATAGTCACCTATACCTTCGAAAGCCTTATTACTCGCTTTAAATAGTTTTATCATCTCGTAATTGACTTTAGTTTGATTTTTTTTTATTTTTCATTAAAATCGATTATAATTAAAAGTTTACCTCAAGAAACGTAAAGAAAAAGATATTTATTAGCAAGAAAAGTCCATTTATAGACACCTATCTCCTAAAAACCTTATTATTCGCATTAAATGGATTTTTAATCTCATAATTGACTTTAAATCGAATTTTTTTACATTGTTTACCAAAACAGGTTATAATTGAATGCCTAGCTTGGGAAACGTGAAGAAAAAGATATTCATTCTCAAGAAAAGTCCATTTCTAGTTAGTCATGTCTTCAAAAGCCTTATTACTCGCTTTAAATGGTTTTATAATCTCATAATTGACTTTAAGTTGAGTTTTTTTTTTCTTTCTTTAAAATAGAATATAATTAAATGTATACCTCAAGAAACGTAAAAAAAAAGTCATTTATTGACAAGAAAAGTCCATTTATAGTCACCCATACCTTCGAAAGCC
>NW_018397489.1:10560-11242 GCF_002168275.2 Theobroma umbraticum
TGATTTGAAGTTAAATTTATTTATATTTTTTATTAAAATAGATTATAAATAAATGTCTACCTCAAAAAACGTGAAGAATAAGATATTCATTAGTAAGAAAAGTCTATCTATAGTCATCTATGCCTTCCAAAGACTTATAACTCACTTTAAATAGTTTTATAATCTCATAATTGACTTTAAGTTGAATCTTTTCTCATTTTTGGTTCAAACCAATTATAATTAAATGTCTACCTTGAGAAACGTGAAGAAAAGATATTCATTGGTAGGAAAAGTCCGTTTATGGTCACCTATGCCTTCAAAAGCCTTATTACTCGCTTTACATGGTTTTATAATCTCATAATTAACTTTAAATTAATTTTTTTTATATTTTGGTTAATACAGATTACGGTTGAATGTCTGCCTAAGGAAACCTGAAGAAAAAGCCATTCATTATCAAGAAAAGCCTATTTACAGTCACCGAAGCATTCAAAAGCCTTATTACTCCCTTTAAATGGTTTTATAGCCTTATAATTGATCTGAAGTTGAATTGTTTTACATTTTTTATTGAAACAAAATATAATTGAATGCCTACCTTAGGAAACATGAAAACAAGGATATTCATTGGCAAGAAAAGTTCATTTATACTCACTTATGCCTTCAAAAGCCTTATTACTTGCTTTAAATGGATTTATAATCTCATAAT
>NW_018397489.1:11342-12948 GCF_002168275.2 Theobroma umbraticum
TTTTATAATCTCATAATTGACTTTAAGTTGAATTGTTTTCATTTTTAGTTAAAATAGATTATAATTAAATGTCTACCCTAAGAAATATAAAGAAAAAGCCCTTCATTGGCAAAAGAAGCCCATTTATAGTCACCCATGCCTTTAAAAGCCTTATTACTCGCTTTAAATAGTTTTATAATCTTATACTTGATTTGAAGTTAAATTTTTTTACATTTTTTACTAAAACAGATTATAATTGATTGTCTACCTTGGGAAACATGAAGAAAAAGATATTCATTGGCAAGAAAATCTTATTGAAAGTCACCTATACCTTAGAAAGCCTTATTACTCGCTTTAAATATTTTTATAATCTCATAATTTACTTTAACTTGAATTTTTTTATATTTTTGGTTAAAACAAATTACAATTAAATGTCTGCCTAAGGAAACATGAAGAAAAAGACATTCATTTGCAAGAAAAGCTTATTTATAAGCACGCAGACCATTGAAAGCCTTATTACTCGCTTTAATTACAATCTCATAATTGATTTGAAGTTGAATTTTTTATATTTTTTATTAAAACAAATTATAAATAAATATCTACCTCAGAAAACGTGAAGAAAAAGATATTCATTGGTAAGAAAAATCCATCTATAGTCATTTATAACTTTCAAAGACTTATGACTTTCAAAGACTTATTACTCGTTTTAAATAGTTTTGTAATCTCATAATTAACTTTAAGTTGAATGTTTTTTCATTTTTGGTTAAAACAGATTATAATTAAATGTTTACCACAAGAAACATGAAGAAAAAAGAAAAGTCTATTTATAGTCACTTTTATTTTTGAAAGCCTTATTTCTCACTTTAAATGGATTTAAAATCTCATAATTAACTTTAACTTGAATTTTTTTACATTATTGGTTAAAACAGATTATAGTTGAATGTCTGCCTAAGCAAATATGAAGAAAAAGGCATTCATTGGCAAGAAAAGCCTATTTATAGTCACCCAAGCCTTCGAAAGTCTTATTACTCGCTTTAAATGGTTTTATGATCTCATAATTGATTTAGAGTTGAATATTTTTATATTTTTTATTAAAACAAATTATAAATGAATGTCTACCTCGGGAAACATGAAGAAAAAGATATTCATTGGTAAGAAAAGTCCATCTATAGTCACTTATACCTTCCAAAGACTTATTACTCACTTTAAATGGTTTTGTAATCTCATAATTGACTTTAAGTTGAATGTTTTTTCATTTTTGGTTAAAACATATTATAATTAAATGTCTACCTTGAGAAACATAAAGACAAAGTCATTCATTAGTAAGAAAAGTCTATTTATAGTCACCCACGCCTTGAAAAGCCTTATTACTCGTTTTTAAAGGTTTTATAATCTCATAATTGACTTTAAGTTGAATTTTTTTAATTTTTGATTAAAATAGATTATAATTAAGTGTCTACCTCTAGAAATGTGAAGAACAAGCCATTCATTGGCAAGAAAAGTCTATTTATAGTCACTCATGCCTTTAAAAGCCTTATTACTCGCTTTACTTGGTTTTATAATCTCATAACTGACTTTAAGTTGAATGTTTTTTCATTTTTGGTTAAAACAGATTATAATTAAATGT
>NW_018397490.1:0-141 GCF_002168275.2 Theobroma umbraticum
CTTTTGAAGGAATGAGTGACTATAATAGACTTTTCTTACCAATGAATGTATTTTTTTTTCATTTCTCAAGGTAGACATTCAATACTATCTGTTTTAACCAAAATGTAAAAAATTCAACTTAAAATCAATTATGAGATTATA
>NW_018397490.1:167-268 GCF_002168275.2 Theobroma umbraticum
TTTCGAAAGAATGGGTGATTATAAATGAACTTTTCTTACTAATGAATCCCTTTTTTTTCACATTTCTTCAGGTAGACATTCAATTATAATCTGTTTTGACC
>NW_018397490.1:278-418 GCF_002168275.2 Theobroma umbraticum
AAAAATTCAACTTAAAATCTATTATGGGGTTATAAAATCATTTTTTCTTTACATTTTATGAGGTAGACATCTAATTATTGTCTGTGTTAACCGAAAATGAAAAAAATTTCAACTTAAAATCAATTATGAGATTATAAAAC
>NW_018397490.1:428-594 GCF_002168275.2 Theobroma umbraticum
GAGTAATAAGGTTTTTGAAGGAATGGGTGACTATAAATGAATTTTTTTTGCCAATGAATGCTTTATTCTTTATGTTGCTCGAGGTAGACATTTAATTATAGTCTGTTTTAACCAAAAATGTATAAGAATTCAACTTAAATAAGATTATGAGATTATAAAACCATTT
>NW_018397490.1:604-686 GCF_002168275.2 Theobroma umbraticum
ATAAGGCTTTTGAAGGAATGTGTGTCTATGAATGGACTTTTGTTGGCAATGAATGCTTGTTTCTTCACATTTCTTATGGTAG
>NW_018397490.1:715-906 GCF_002168275.2 Theobroma umbraticum
AATGTAAAATAATTCAACTTAAAATCAATTATGGGATTATAAAACCATTTAAAGATAGTAACAAGGCTTTTGAAGGAATGGGTGACTGTAAATAGATTTTTCTTCTTAATAAATACTTTTTCTACATGTTTCCTGAAGCAAACATTCAATTATAGTCTATTTTAATAAAAAATATAAAAAAATTCAACTTA
>NW_018397490.1:1313-3057 GCF_002168275.2 Theobroma umbraticum
TTATGAGATTATAAAACCATTTAAAGCAAGTAATAAGGCTTTTGAAGGAATGAATGACTATAAATAGACTTTTCTTACCAATAAATATTTTTTTCTTCACGTTTCTCGAGGGTGACATTCATCTGTAGTTTGTTTTAACCAAAAATATAAAAGAATTTAACTTAAAGTCGATTATGAGATTATAAAACCATTTAAAGCGAGTAATAAGGCTTTCGAAGGAATGGGTGTCTATAAATAGACTTTTGTTGCCAATGAATGCCTTTCTATCCATGGTTCTCCAAGCAAACATTCAATTATAATCTGTTTTAATCATTAATGAACAAAATTGAATCTAAAATCAATTTTTAAATTATAAAACCATTTAAAGCGAGTAATAAAGCTTTTAAAGAAATAAGAGATTATAAATGAACATTTGTTGCCTATGAATGCTTTTTTCTTCACGTTCCTCGAGATAAACATTCACTTATAGTCTATTTTAACTAAAAATATAAAAGAATTCAACTCAAAATCAATTATAAGATTATAAAATTATTTCAAGCGAGCAATAAGGCTTTTAAAGGAATGGGTGTCTATAAATGGACTTTTGCTGCTAATGAATACCTTTCTCTTTACGTTTCTCATGGTAGACATTCAATTATAATTTTTTTTAACAAATAATGTAAAAAAAAATTGAATCCAAAATCAATTTTGAGATTATAAAATCATTTAAAGTGACTAATAAGGCTTTTGAAGAAATAAGAGATTATAAATGGACATTTCTTACGTATAAATACTATTTTCTTCACGTTTCTCAAAGTAGACATTCAATTATAGGCTATTTTAACTAAAAATGTAAAAGAATTTAACTTAAAATCAATTATAAGATTACAAAATCATTTAAAGCAAGCAATAAGGCTTTTGAAAAAATGTGTGTCTATAAATAGACTTTTGTTGCCAATGAATGCCTTTCTCTTTATATTTCTCAAGGTAGACATTCAATTATAATCTTTTGTAACCAAAATGTAAAAAAAAAAAAAATTGAACTTAAAATCAATTTTGAGATTATAAAACTATTTAAATCAAGTAATAAGGCTTTTGAAGTAATGAGTGACAATAAATAGACTTTTCTTACCAATGAATGCTTTTTTCACCATGTTTCTCAATGTAGAGATTCAATTATAATATGTTTTAACCAAAAAGTGAAAAAAATTGAACTTAAAATCAATTTTGAGATTATAAAACCATTTAAATCAAGTAACAAGGCTTTTAAAGTAATGGGAGACTATAAATAGACTTTTCTTATCAATGAATGCTTTTTTCTTTACGTTTCTCGAGGTAGACATTCAATTATAGTCTGTTTTAACCAAAATTGTAAAAAAAATTAACTTAAAAGCAATTATGAGATTTAGAAACCATTTAAAGTGAGTAATAAAGTTTTTGAAGAAATGGGTGACAATAAATGGACTTTTCTTCTTAATGAATGACTTTTACTATACATTTCCTAAGGTAGGCATTCAATTATAGTCTATTTGAATGAAAAATGTAAACAAATTCAACTTAAAATTAATTATGAAATTATAAAACCATTTAAAGTGAGTAATAAGGATTCTGAAGGAATTGGTTACTATAAATGGACTTTTCTTGCCAATGAATGCTTTTTTCTTAACATTTCATGAGGTAGACATTTAATTATTGTCTGTTTTAACTAAAGATGCAAAAAAATTCAACTCAAAATAAATTATGAGATTATAAAACTATTTAAAGC
>NW_018397490.1:3067-3207 GCF_002168275.2 Theobroma umbraticum
GCTTTTGAAGGAATGGGTGACTATAAATAGATTTTTCTTGTCAATGAATGCTTTTCCCTTCATGTTTTACAAGGTAGACATTCAATTATAGTCTGTTTTAACTAAAAAAGTAAAAAAAATTAAACTTAAAATTAATTTTG
>NW_018397490.1:3217-5154 GCF_002168275.2 Theobroma umbraticum
ACTATTTAAATCGAGTAATAAGGCTTTTGAAGGAATGGGCATCTATAAAACTTTTGTTACCAATGAATGCCTTTGTCTCCATCTTTCTCGAGGTAAACATTTTATTATAATCTATTTTAACCATTAATGTAAAAAAAATTGAATCGAAAATCAATTTTGAGATTATAAAACTATTTAAAGCGATTAATAAGGCTTTTACAGAGATAGGAGATTATAAATGGACATTTCTTGCCTATGAATGCATTTTTTTTTTCACGTTTCTCAAGGTAGACATTCAATTATAGTCTATTTTAACTAAAAATATAAAAGAATTCAACTTAAAATCAAGTATGAGATTATAAAACTATTTAAAGTGAGCAATAAGGCTTTTAAAAGAATGAGTGTCTATAAATGAACTTTTGTTGCAAATGAATGCCTTCCTCTTCACGTTTCTTAAGGTAGACATTCAATTATAATCTATTTTAACCAATAATGTAAAAAAAATTGAATCTAAAATCAATTTTGAGATTATAAAACCACTTAAAGCGAGTAATAAAGCTTTTGAAGAAATAGGAGATTATAAACGGACTTTTCTTACCAACAAATGATTTTTTCTTCAGGTTTGTCGAGGGAGACATTCATTTATAGTCTATCTTAATCAAAAATGTAAAAAAATTCAACTTAAAATCAATTATGAGATTATAAAACCTTTTAAAGCGAGTAACAAGCCTTTTTTCACGTTTCTTAAGGTAGGCAGTCAATTGTTATATGTTTTAACTAAAAATGTAAAAAAATTCAATTTAAAATCAATTATCGGATAATAAAACTATTTAAAGCGAGTAATAAGGCTTTTGAAAGAATGGGTGACTATAAATGAACTTT
Source organism: Theobroma umbraticum (assembly GCF_002168275.2). Taxonomy (NCBI): domain Eukaryota; kingdom Viridiplantae; phylum Streptophyta; class Magnoliopsida; order Malvales; family Malvaceae; genus Theobroma; species Theobroma umbraticum. The sequence continues at coordinate 4,079 of NW_018397490.1, forward strand.
TCTTCTCAATAAATGGCTTTTTCTATACATTTCCTGGAGTAGGCATTCAATTATAGTCTATTTGAATGAAAAATATATAAAAAATTCAACCTAAAATCGATTGTGAAATTATAAAACCATTTAAAATGAGTAATAAGCTTTTTGAAGAAATAAGTGACTATAAATGGAGTTTTCTTACCAATGAATGTATTTTTCTTCATATTTCTCATGATAGACAGTCAATTATTATCTATTTTAACAAAAAATGTAAAACAATTCAATTAAAATTAATTATGAGATTATAAAACCATTTAAAGAGAGTAATAATGCTTTTGAAGGAATATGTGACTATAAATGGACTTTTCTTCTTAATAAATAGCTTTTTCTACACGTTTCCTAGAGCAGGCATTCAATTATAGTCAATTTTAATAAAAAATGTAAAAATATTCAACTTAAAATCAATTATGAAATTATAAAACCATTTAAAGTGAGCAATAAGCCTTTTCAAGGAATGGGTGACTATGAATGGACTTTTCTTGACAATGAATGCTTTTTTCTTCATGTTTTTTTAGGTAGACATTCAATTATAGTCTATTTTAATCAAAAAAGTAAAAAAATTTGAACTTAAAATCAATTTTGAGATTATAAAACCATTTAAAGCGAGTAATAAGGCTTTTGAAGGAATGAGTTACAGTAAATGGACTTTTCTTGCCAATGAATGCTTTTTTCTTCATGTTTCTCAATGTAGACATTCAATTATAGTCTGTTTTAACTAAAAATATAAAAACTTCAACTTAAAATCAATTATGAGATTATAAAACCATTTAAATCGAGCAATAACGTTTTTGAAGGAATGGGTGAATATAAATGGACTTTTCTTTTTAATAAATAACTTTTTCTACACGTTTCCTAAAGCAGGCATTCAATTATAGTCAATTTTAATAAAAAATGTAAAAAATTCAACTTAAAATCAATTATGAAATTATAAAACTATTTAAAGTGAGTAATAAGCCTTTTGAAGAAATGGGTGACTATGAATGGACTTTTATTGCCAATAAATGCTTTTTTCTTCATGTTTCTTAAGGTAGATATTTAAT
>NW_018397490.1:5164-7016 GCF_002168275.2 Theobroma umbraticum
TTTTGAGATTATAAAACCATTTAAAGCGAGTAATAAGGCTTTTAAAGGAATGGTTGATAATAAATGGACTTTTCTTACCAAAGAATGTTTTTTTCTTCATATTTCTCAATGTAGACTTTCAATTATAATATTTTTTAACCAAAAAAGTGAAAAAAAGAACTTAAAATCAATTTTGAGATTATAAAACTATTTAAATCAAGTAATAAGGCTTATGTAGTAATGGGGGACTAGAAATAGACTTGTCTTACCAATGAATGTTTTTTTCTTTACGTTTTTTAGGTAGACATTCAATTATAGTCGTTTTTAGCCAAAAATATAAAAAAATTCAACTTAAAAGTAATTTTGAGATTTAAAAACCATTTAAAGCGAGTAATAAGGCTTTTGGAGAAATGGGTGATTATAAATAGACTTTTTTTCTCAATGAATGGCTTTTACTACACATTTCCTGAGGTAAGCATTTAATTATAGTCTATTTGAATGAAAGTGTAAAAAAATTCTACTTAAAATCAATTATGAAATTATAAAATCATTTAAAGCGAGTAATAAGGCTTTTGACGGAATGAGAGACTAAAAATAGACTTTTCTTGCAAATGAATGTTTTTTTCTTCATGTTTCTTGGGGTAGACATTCAATTATAGTCTGTTTTAGTCAAAAAAGTTTTAAAAAAATGAACTTAAAACCAATTTTGAGATTATAAAATAATTTAAATCAAGTAATAAGGCTTTTAAAGCAATGAGAGACTAGAAATAGACTTTTCTTGCCAATGAATGCTTTTTTCTTCATGTTTATTTAGGAAGACATTCAATTGTAGTCTGTTTTAGCCAAAAATGAAAAAAAATTCAACTTAAAAGCAATTATGGGATTTAGAAACCATTTAAAGCGAGTAATAAGGCTTTTGAAGAAATGAGTGGCTATAAATGGACTTTTCTTCTCAACGAATGGCTTTTACTACACATTTCCTAAGGTAAGCATTCAATTATAGTCTATTTCAATGAAAAGTGTAAAAAAATTCAACTTAAAACCAATTATGAAATTATAAAATCATTTAAAACGAGTAATAAGGCTTTTGAAGGAAAGAGTGATTATTAATGAATGCTTTTTTCTTCATATTTTATGAGGTAGACATTTAATTATTGTCTGTTTAACCAAAAATGCAAACAAATTGAACTTAAAATTAATTTTGAGATTCTAAAACCATTTAAATCGTGTAATAAAGTTTTTAAAGGAATGGGAGACCATGAATGGAGTTTTCTTACCAATGAATACTTTTTTCTTTACGTTTCTTGAGTTAGACATTTAATTATAGTCAGTTTGAGCCAAAAATGTAAAAGAATTCAATTTAAAATCAATTATGAGATTAAAAACCTATTTAAAGTGAGTAAAAACACTTTTGAAAGAATGGGTGTTTATAAATGGACTTTTCTTGCCAATGAATGCGTTTCTCTTCAAGTTTCTCGAGGTAGACATTCAATTATAATCTGTTTTAAATAATAATGCAAAAAAATTGAATCTAAAATCAATTTTGAGATTATAAAACTATTTAAAGTGTGAAATAAGGCTCCTAAAGAAATAGGAGACTTTTCTTGCATATGAATGCTTTTTTTTTCACGTTTATTGAGGTAGACATTTAATTATAGTCTGTTTTAACCAAAAATGTAAAAAATTCAACTTAAAATCAATTATGAGATTGTAAAGCCATTTAAATCTAGTAATAAGGCTTTTGAGGGAATGGTGACTATAAATAGACTTTTCTTCTCAATGAATCGCTTTTACTACACATTTCCTGAGGTAAGTATTCATTTATAGTCTATTTTAATAAAAAATGTAAAAAAATTTAATTTAAAATTAATTA
>NW_018397490.1:7041-7291 GCF_002168275.2 Theobroma umbraticum
AATAATAAGCCTTTTGAAGGAATGGGTGACTATGAATGGACTTTTCTTGTCAATGTATGCTTTTTTCTTCATGTTTCTAAATGTAGATATTCAAGTATAGTCTGTTTTATCCAAAAAAGGAAAAAAAATTGAACTTAAAATTAATTTTGAGGGTATAAAAACATTTAAATCAAGTAATAAGGTTTTTGAAGTAATGCGAGACTATAAATAGACTTTTCTTGCTAATGAATACTTTTTTCTTCATGTTTCT
>NW_018397490.1:7301-7483 GCF_002168275.2 Theobroma umbraticum
ATTCAATTATAGTCTATTTTAGCCAAAAATGTAAAAAAATTCAACTTAAAAGTAATTATGAGATTAGAAATTATTTAAAGCGAGTAATAAGGCTTTTGAAGAAATGAGTGAGAATAAATAGACTTTTCTTCTCAATGAATGGCTTTTACTACACATTTCCTAAGGTAAGCATTCAATTATAG
>NW_018397490.1:7675-7970 GCF_002168275.2 Theobroma umbraticum
TGGGTGACTATAAATGGACTTTTCTTACTAATGAATGCTTTTTTCTTCACATTTCATGAGGTAGACATTTAATTATAGTCCGTTTTAGTCAAAAATTTTAAAAAAATTGAACTTAAAATCAATTTTGGGATTATAAAACAATTTAAATCAAGTAATAAGGCTTTTGAAGTAATGAGAGACTAGAAATAAACTTTTCTTGCCAATGAATGCTTTTTTCTTCACGTTTCTTTAGGAAGACATTCAATTATAGTCTGTTTTAGCCAAAAATGAAAAACAAATTCAACTTAAAGTCAAT
>NW_018397490.1:7980-9681 GCF_002168275.2 Theobroma umbraticum
TAAAACTATTTAAATCGAGTAATAAGGCTTTTGAGGGAATGGGTGACTAAAAATAGACTTTTCTTACCAATAAAAGCTTTTTTCTTCACATTTCTCACGGTAGATAGTCAATTATTATCTATTTTAATAAAAAATGTAAAACAATTCAGCTTAAAATCAATTATGGGATTATAAAACCCTTTAAAGCGAGTAATAAGGCTTTTTAAGAAATGGACGACTATAAATGGACTTTTCTTCTTAATAAATAGCTTTTTCTACAAATTTTCCTTAAACAAGCAGTCAATTGTAGTCTATTTTAATAAAAAATGTAAAAAAATTCAACTTAAAATCAACTATGAAATTATAAAACCATTTAAAGTGAGTAATAAGCCTTTTGAACGAATGGGTGACTATGAATGGACTTTTCTTGCCAATGAATGCTTTTTTCTTCACGTTTCTCAATGTAGACATTCAATTATAATATGTTTTAACCAAAAAAGTAAAAAAAAAACTGAACTTAAAATCAATTTTGAGATTATAATACCATTTAAATCTAGTAATAAGTCTTTTAAAGGAATGAGTGACTATAAATAGATTTTTTTTCCCAATGAATACTTTTTTCTTCACGTTTCTCGAAGGTGACATTCATTTGTAGTTTATTTTAATAAAAAATGTAAAAGAATACAACTTCAAACCGATTATGAGATTATAAAATCATTTAAAGCGAGTAATAAGAGTTTTGAAGGAATTGGTGTCTATAAATAGACTTTTGTTGCTAATGAATGCCTTTCTCTCCATAGTTTTCCAGGCAGACATTTAATTATAAACTGTTTTAATCACTAATGTAAAAAAAATTGAATCTGAAATCAATTTTTAAATTATAAAACCATTTAAAGCGAGTAATAAGGCTTTTGAAGAAATATGAGATTATAAATGGATATTTCTTGCCTATAAATGCTTTTTTCTTCACGTTTCTCAAGGTAGACATTCAATAATAGTCTATTTTAGCCAAAAATGTAAAAGAATTCAACTTAAAATCAATTATGAGATTATAAAACTATTTAAAGCGAGCAATAAGGCTTTTGAAAGAATGGGCATCAATAAATGGACTTTTGTTGCCAATGAATGCCTTTCTCTTTGCGTTTCTAATGGTATATATTCAATTATAATCTGTTTTAACTAAAAAGTAAAAAAAATTGAACTTAAAATCAATTTTGAGATTATAAAACTATTTAAATAGAGTAATAAGGCTTTTGAAGTAATGGGTGACAATAAATGGACTTTTTTTATCAATGAATGTTGTTTTCTTCACGTGTTTCGGGTAGACATTCAATTATAGTCTGTTTTAGAACAAAATATAAAAAAATTAAACTTAAAAGCAATTATGAGATTTAGAACTATTTAAAGTGAGTAATAAGGCTTTTGAAAAAATGAGTGACTATAAATAGACTTTTCTTCTTAATGAATAGCTTTTACTACACATTTCCTGAGGTAAGCATTCAATTATAGTCTATTTTAATGTAAAATATAAAAAAATTCACCTTAAAATAAATTATGAAATTATAAAGCCATTTATTGAGAGTAATAAGGTTTTTGAAGAAATGGGTGACTATAGATGGACTTTTCTTGCCAATGAATGCTTTTTTCTTCGCATTTCATGAGGTAGATATTTAATTATTGTTTGTTTTAACCAAAAATGTAAAAAAATTCAACTTAAAATCA
>NW_018397490.1:9703-9898 GCF_002168275.2 Theobroma umbraticum
AAAGCGAGTAATAAGATTTTTGAAGGAATGAGTGACTATAAATGGATTTTTCTTGCCAATGAATGCTTTCTTCTTCATGTTGCTTGAGGTAGACATTCAATTATAGTCTGTTTTAACTAAAAATGTATAAGAATTCAACTTAAAATAGATTATGAGATTATAAAATCATTTAAAGCGAGTAATAAGGCTTTTGAA
>NW_018397490.1:9928-10138 GCF_002168275.2 Theobroma umbraticum
GCTTTTCCTTCACATTTCTCGTGGTAGACAGTCAGTTATTATCTGTTTCAATAAAAAAGTGTAAAACAATTCAACTTAAAATCAATTATGGAATTATAAAACCATTTAAAGCGAGTAACAAGGCTTTTGAAGGAATGAGTGACTGTAAATGGCCTTTTCTTCATAATAAATAGCTTTTTCTACACGTTTCCTGAAGCAAACATTCAATTA
>NW_018397490.1:10148-10539 GCF_002168275.2 Theobroma umbraticum
TAATAAAAAATGTAAAAACATTTAACTTAAAATCAATTATAAATTTATAAAAACAGTTAAAATGAGTAATAAGCCTTTTGAAGGAATGAGTGACTATGAATGGACTTTTCTTGCCAATGAATGCTTTCTTCTTAACATTTCACGAGGTAAATATTAATTATAATCTGTTTTAACTAAAAAAGTAACAAATTTTGAACTTAAAATTAATTTTGAGATTATAAAATCATTTAGAACAAGTAATAAGGCTTTTGAGCGAATGGAAGACTATAAACGGACTTTTCTTGCCAATGAATGCTTTTTTTCTTTACATATTTTGAGGTAGACATTCAATTATGGTTTGTTTTAACCAAATATGTAAAAGAATTTAACTTAAAACCAATTATGAGATTAT
>NW_018397490.1:10549-10705 GCF_002168275.2 Theobroma umbraticum
AAAGCGAGTAATAAGGCTTTTATAGGAATGAGTGACTATAAATGGGCTTTTCTTGCCGATGAATACTTTTTTCTTCACGTTTCTTGAGTGTGACATTCATTTGTAGTCTGTTTTAACCAAAACTGTAAAAGAATTCAACTTAAAATTGATTATGAG
>NW_018397490.1:10715-10855 GCF_002168275.2 Theobroma umbraticum
TATTTAAAACGAGTAATAAGGCTTTTGAAGGAATATGTGTCTATAAATGGACTTTTGTTGCCAATGAATGCCTTTCTTTCCATGGTTTTCAGGACAGACATTTAATTATAATCTGTTTTAATTATTAATGTAAAAAAAAT
>NW_018397490.1:10879-12320 GCF_002168275.2 Theobroma umbraticum
TATAAAACTATTTAAAGCGAGTAATAAGGCTTTTGAAGAAATAGGAGATTATAAGTGGACATTCCTTGCCTATGAATGCTATTTTGTTCACGTTTTTCAAGGTAGACCTTCAATTATAGTTTATTTTAATAAAAAATGTATAAGAATTCAACTCAAAATCAATTATGAGATTATAAAACTATTTAAAGCGTGCAATAAGGCTTTGTAGGAATGGGTGTCTATAAATAGGCTTTTGCTGCCAATAAATACCTTTCTTTCCATGGTTCTCTCACAGACATTCAATTATAATCTATTTTAATAATTAATGTAAAGAAAATTGAATCTAAAATTAATTTTTAAATTATAAAACTATTTAAAGCGAGTAATAAGGTTTTTGAAGAAATAGGAGATTATAAATGGACATTCCTTGCCTATGAATGCTTTTTCGTTCACGTTTCTCAAGGTAGACATTCAATTATAGTCTATTTTAACCAAAAATGTAAAAGAATTCAACTCAAAATCAATTATGAGATTAAAAATCATTTAAAGCGAGCAATAAGGCTTTTGAAGGAATGGGTTTCTATAAATGGACTTTTGTTACCAATGAATGCCTTTCTCTTTGCATTTCTCATGGTAGACATTCAATTATAATCTGTTTTAACCAATAATGTAAAAAAAAATTGAATCTAAAATCAATTTTGAGATTATAAAACCATTTAAAGCAAGTAATAAGGCTTTTGAAAAAATAAGAGATTATAAATGGACATTTCTTGCTTATAAATGCTTTTTCTTCAAGTTTCTCAAGGTAAACATTCAAATATAGTCTATTTTAACTAAAAATGTAAAAGAATTCAACTTAAAATCAATTATTAGATTACAAAATCATTTAAAGCGAGCAATAAGGCTTTTGAAAGAATGGGTGTCTATAAATGAACTTTTGTTCCCAATAAATGCCTTTCTATTTACGTTTCTCAAGGTAAACATTCAATTATAATATGTTTTAGTCAAAAAGCAAAAATAATTAAACTTAAAATTAATTTTGAGACTATAAAACTATTTAAATCGAGTAGTAAGGCTTTTAAGTAATGGGTGACAATAAATGGACTTTTCTTACCAATGAATACTTTTTTCTTCACCTTTCTCAATGTAAATATTCAATTATAATATGTGTTAACCACAAAGTAAAAAAATTAAACTTAAAATCAATTTTGAGATTATAAAACCATTGAAATCAAGTAATAAGGCTTTCGAAGTAATGGGAGACTATAAATAGACTTTTCTTATCAATGAATGCTTTTTTCTTCATGTTTCTCGAGATGGACGTTCAATTATAGTCTATTTTAGCCAAAAATATAAAAAAATTCAACTTAAAAGCAATTATGAGATTTGAGAACCATTTAAAGCGAATAATAAGGCTTTTGAGGAAATGGGTGACTATAAATGGACTTTTCTTGCCAATGAA
>NW_018397490.1:12694-12874 GCF_002168275.2 Theobroma umbraticum
ATGAGATTATAAAACCATTTAAAGCGAGTAATAAGGCTTTTGAAAGAATTTGTGTCTATAAATGGACTTTTGCTGCCAATAAATGCCTTTTTTTACGTTTCTCATGGTAGACATTCAATTATAATTTGTTTTAACCAATAATGTAAAAAAAAATTGAATCTAAAATCAATTTTGAGATTA
>NW_018397491.1:0-2804 GCF_002168275.2 Theobroma umbraticum
TCAATATCAATTTCAAAGTGGACTTTGCCATAGAGCACTTGAAGAAAATTGGCCGTGCATATTTTGGTTTAAAAGCAAGGAATGATCAAGAGCTCAGGGGCATGGAGGAGAAGATATCAACATTACAGATTGAACTATCTGACCTGGAGGAGAAGCGCGCTAAGAAAGTAGAAGAGCAGAATTCTAAGGTGAGGAAGGAGTGTCTGCGTGATGCGGAGTATTTTCGGGGCAAATCTCTTAGTGCTGGCCTATTGCGTTAGTATCCTCTCAACTAGGTTTGGATTCTTTCCATCAGTGTGCTAGAAGATATATTCTGCTACCTTTTCCGTTTTCTTTAACAACGTTGTATCATATAGTAAGGCAGAAAGTTTCTGGAAAGGAGAGCATGCTTCCATTCTTTATTAAACTTTTATTTATATATGCTACAAGACTATACAAATTGATAAATGATAGAGATTCAAATATAAATAGAAATACTTACATCTATTTAAAAAATTTAGCTTCATCATGACAATATTCAACCTTTTTATGTAGAGTGAGAGTGAAGTAAGAGTTTTGAAGAGAATACCCAACAATAAAAGTTTAAGATTTTATCTTTAAAGTTATAAATTGAGACAGAATTATATTTTATTGTGTAATCTAATCACATATAATCAAGTTGATTGTTCAATGAACTTAGTTAAACTTTTGCTAAGTATGTCATGCTTTTAGACTTTTAATTTTGTAATTTTTTAAATCCATAGAATTTTTTTATTCTCTAAATTTATCGAAACTATAAGGTATAACTTATCAAATGATAATCTTCCAACAATCATTTTTTCTAGTGAAGGAGAGAATCGATTAGTAAGGGTTTTCGTTTTTTTTTTTAATTTTAAAATTTTATAATATTTTTTTAAATATAATTTTATTTTTATGATAAATTTTTGTTTAGTAAAATATCTCAAAATAATTAATTAATAATTAATTTTAATAAACTTTTATACAAAAAAATTAAATCTAATGACTGTTTTATAAATATTATCTTCACTTCAAATACAAAATTTTGACTCGACCTCTAATTCTTTTCCCTTATAATCCTAAAACGACTATAGTGTGTTGTACGGCGACGTACAGGCAATTAATAGTAATCATTTTGCATTCGCCCGGTGAGGAAAGGCCTCCTGCAGTTACCCAGCCAATGAGCCATTACATAATGCGTGCGCACATGAAATTCGAAGGAGCTTGCGCTGAAGCTCAACACCAATTTTTCTTTTTTCTCTTTTCTCTCTGATAGAAGATTAATTTTTAATAATTACTTGAATTACTTTTAATTTAAATAAATAATCAGTTCAAAACTATGTTAATTAATATCGTTATTATATATATATATATATGTGTATATGAAAGTATGTACTCTCATTTACCAACTGATAATTTTTTTTTAAAAGATAAAATTTCATTGAAAAACAGGGAGTGGGGCTCCCTATGGACACCAACTGATCAATTAACCTTGTCATTTGTGGGGTGTTGGAGCTACCAAAAGATGTGATAAGGAGCAGATCCATAATCAATTAGAATAAAATCTTGTTCTTGGTGTGGAACGTTAGTGAAAGATATACCTAACTCAAACGGTATCAAGAACTTGGAAGGAATCCGATTGGTACCTAATGGATCCTTTTCCCTCTGATTTCCCAAGAAAACAAACAAGATATTCTAGTGAAAACAGCCTATTTGAATTAGATTATTCTTTGTCTATCATTAGAGGATCTATCAATATAAAAATGAAAAAGTAAAGGATTCAATCAATGACCCACCACCACCCACTGCTTAATTGCCTTTAAATGTAACGCATCCACACATATATATATGAGTTGGAGAGTATGAATAGCATCTCTCTTCGATCATGTAATGAATTGAGTATTCATTATTTGTCAGTTCATTTGTTAAAGAATGTTGAGTTAGGCAACTAACTCCCCCAGCTTGGGAACATTATTGAGTTATTATCATCAAAGCTTTCAAATATGTGTAGTGCTTCTGGACCAGCATTTGTGTTATGATGGAAAAGCCTAATCTCTGGGGTGTTCCTCAAAATTAGTCCGAAATTATCCTGACTTCGAGGGCAATGACAATGGAAGCAAAGACAAAGACATTAGGTAGAGGAATTGATGTTTAACACAACTGATGTAAATGAGAACAACTAGAATTTTTAACTATAGATGATGATTGAGTCAAGCATGTGATTTGATGTCTTCATTCTATGTTCTAGATGTGGGTGGCAAAGACAGGAAACAAGAAACCCAAGGTTAGGTGACATAGCTATGTAGGTTTAGATTGGGACAAGGGTTCCGATGAGATTTTACTGATCTTCCCAAATTTCAAACACTCTATTGGTGAAGGACAGAGAAGGAGTATAAATGTATAGGATGGAAAGCAATATTCAATGATGCAGTTGACATTTAGGGGCAGCATCATCTTCATATTTAATGATACAATATTAAGCAGACATGGCTAGGCACTCGACTCTTCATAGTTAATGATTCAATCCGCCTTTACCCATGGCCCACTCCTTGGCTGTAACAAGAAAATACAAACCAGTGCCCTATGTCTAAAAGGGTAAAGTCAGTGCTAGCCTAACTAAGATTACCCAAATACGGAAAAGAAGAACAAGCGAATGGCCTAGAATTTGGGTAAAACTAGGAAAGTTAGCAACACCACCGGTAAAGGAAACGCTTGCAAGATAAGCAGGTGTAGCAATGTAGGCTGAAACAGGAACTTCTTTTTTTATTTATTTTTATCAAATTTTCAGGTTTGACAACCATGGAAAT
>NW_018397491.1:2814-2965 GCF_002168275.2 Theobroma umbraticum
AATAAAAACAAATTGAACCAATTGAAACGGAAAAAGGACCAAGAAAATTCTAACAGGGAGAGAGTGGCAACGCCAGGGGCTGCAGGGCTTGAAGTTCTTAGTGACGGAGGCTTAGTTCAGAATTTAGAAAGATTTAGACCAGAAATATGAG
>NW_018397491.1:2975-3403 GCF_002168275.2 Theobroma umbraticum
TTAGGACGCCAGTTTGGGCCTCTCTGATGGCTAGACGGACCCAATTAATCCAAAATTTGGGTGTCCATCTCAATCTTACATCCTTCATCTTTGAATATTTATGTTAATTTCCTTAACGAGCCAGGAAGATTGGTTCCCAACTACTAAGCAGGGGCTCTAGTGCAAAATATGCTCAATAAAAGTCCAACAAATGTTTTCTTCATTTACTGGCTTTCAAGTTTGAACAGAGAAATCTCAATTTAAGTCCTCAACAACCAAATGAGCAGGATGACACACATCCACTGCAAATGAAGAGGCTTGACCTGATCTTTATTCCAGTACATTATAAAATTACAACAATGGCCAAAGAGAATCCTGATGCTTTATAGCATACTTTTGAAACCATGAAATAAGTCTGTTATTATTCATGTGCATGAAACCAATTCGTA
>NW_018397491.1:3503-7553 GCF_002168275.2 Theobroma umbraticum
TTGCAGTCTATCTTTTGGTCTTTAGGCCATCCAAACTCCTCCAAGAATGCCAACACTACTCCATTGGACCAACCAAAACCGGTCTGCATCACAGCATACCAAAAACAGACTTGAAAAGTAAGAAAAAGAACTGGGATGCCATTTCTTTATGCAGAAATTTCGTCTGTTCAATGTCAAAATTTCATTCATTATGTTAAAAGACTAACTATGTAGTATTACCTGGGGTCTGTATTCACCACCACCACCGTATTCACCACACTTTTCCACATCATATTTTTCATGCATTGCGCCTGTCTTCTTGTAGGCAATGTAGTTGGTTTTGATCCACCTCTCAGCAATGTCTTTTGCAATTGATCTTGCTTCTGTCGATCCAGATCTTGACAAACCTTCAACTATCATGTGTTGAAGTGGAGCCCAACCATTTGGGAAGTCCCTGTGTGCACAAGTTTTATTTTCCCTTTGTAACATTAATACTATAAAGAAAAAGCAAATGCACAACTCATGCATTGATCAATAGACTAATTCGCTGAATGACCATCTACCATTTAAAGGAAAAAAAGGGTAATGTCTGTCAAGTTGAGCAAGACATTTACTAACCATTGATTTCCTGAATTTGTCAAAGAGGTTGCAATTCCAGCAGCACATAACAGGCCTGAACTTTGAAGACTTCTCGTGACCTTTTCTACCAGAGGAGTATCTTCACATATGGACATATCAAAAGATTCTAAGCTTTCTTCCATTTATAAAGGAAAAGATAATTTCTTTATAGATTTTACTAAGTGAATTATAAACAAGTTAACATAAAAGATAAATGTTACAAAATAAATTTATAATAATAGCCTAGTAACCTTGATCCTTCATGTTGCTTTTACTATACTTACCACTCATTGCTTCCAATGTTACTTGCCCAAGAGCCACATTGAGCTAGTTTGGAAACAGTGACTTTCTATTAATGATTTATGGTAAACAACAGGGACAAGGGCAGCATAGTCAAAAATAGCTAATCTTTCATTATGAAGTTTTAATGGCTTATGGTCTCTAAACCTGGACATGATATACCATTCTTTACCACAGACCTATATCTAAATAAACTACAAGTTCTTTGAGTTTGGAAGGACTATTCTTCATTAATCAGGGCTGTAGCTTTAAAGTTTGAGACGTAGAACTCCAAGCATAGACTCCAACAAAGCATGATCAAGCTACGTCTCCAACTCATTATGAGTAACTCCAAGCATAGACTCCAAGCATAGACTCCAACAAAGTAACTCATTATGTGCATTAAAACTTTTCTCAATAAATTTTACTCATTATGTGCATTAAAACCTATTCTTGAGTAACTCTTTCTTCTGACTCTATAAATATAGCTTTCACAATTCGAGAAGACTTTCAAAACTAGTAAAATATATTTTCAAGAAGATCTTCTCTCTCTAAATATTCTCTCCAACTCTCTTTGTTTAGTATTTCTCAACTTCACTCTACGACTCGCCTATTCTCTATCTATTCTCAATCTTACTGTACTACTTTGACAATACGGTTACTCTATCATTTGCCTATTCTTTACTTATTCTTAATCATTACTCTTCTATTCATCTATTCTCTTCTACCCGCTACAACACTCAATATTTCTAGAACAGCTCTTATCTTCCTCTCTGATGCCTCTAGCACATCCTTTTACTTGTTTGCAATACTTCCTCTCTCCTCAGAAAAAATCCCTCTACAAACAAACATTATTTGCACCAAGTCTCAAAATAGCCAGTCAGGCTTCAAGAGTTACAAACCTGAGTTGAACGAATCAATCCACAAGGGAACAAAGTTTGAAGCAAACACATTTTGATTCTGGTTCTGAGCTTCCCAAGTCTGAGATTCCTGATAGAGCATCAAAATGACAAAATTTTAAAGAATGTTATAACTGTATAGTATCACCTTACAAACTATGGCACTTGGATACAACCTCGCATGCAGCATTATTATTGAGCCAATAATCCAGCCATTGTCCCATCTTTTCATTCCAAAAAACAGAGTTGAATGCTTTCCGTCTTGTCTGAGAAGCTCTGAGGAAATCTTCTGCAACAGTATTCTCTCCAACAACTTTTGCGAAGAAGGCAATGTCAAGTTCCATCTAGATCAAGAAATGAACAGATTTTGTCATTAAGTCCATGGAGTACTGATCTCAGGACTTCTTAAGAGAAGTTCTAACATACCCTTAGTATGAATATATTTAAATCAACAAGTAAAATTTTTTTGTAGCCAAAGTTGTAAATTCAGAAGGATTCCTGGCACAAAGAGAATTCACCATAAGATTTCATTTATTTGATTAGTAAAGTCTCAAATATGAAATGTGACAGACTGCCCTAGCTAAACCTAGTTATTAGAGACACAGCCAGATGAGCATGATTGTACAAACTCCACAATGTTGGAAAGGCCTTAGGGTGGATATATAGAAAATTCCCCAGTGTTGTTGTAACTAACCATGGTATTAAACATGCCATCATCAAGTATAATTATATTGTTAGACTGTGTAGTAAGCCATGCAAAGTATTACCTCATCCATCTTGTGCTGAAATCCCATCCAGATTCAGCAGTTTAAGCCAACTCTCGGTAAAATTGCTATTTCTCAGAATCATTCAATAACTTTGAAGCAAATTTTTTATCCTGGCAGATAGAGCAAGTTAAACAAAAATTCTTCCAACATGCAACATGAAAACATTAGCAAGGTAAGCAAGTTGGAGAGAAGAAATCACCATGGTTGACGATTCAGGCCTGGGTTTGTTCCACATTGCATAATACCGATTTAAAGAGTGATTCCCCTGCTCAGCATCACGGATAATCACCTTATGTATTTCTACAACATCATAGAACGTAAAAGTCAGAAAACTCAAGTTAAGAGAGATTGAAGTAGAGGAGGAAGTTAAAGCAGAACTCTTCTGTTGAGAAAAAGTTGGAACAATCCATATATTGACGTCCAAGTAGAGTACTCAGCTTACCTGAGTTCCAAAATTGATATTCTTTAAGCAGTGGTGGGAAAGCCTTCCTCACCAATTCCATATCACCAGTCCGATTGTATATTTCATAAACTATTGCACTCAGGAGGGAAGGCTGGCTGCAAAGTGTACCTCAAAGCTTATAAATAGTTGTATGAGCAATTAAGATGGTAGGTAATTTACTGATTTGAGTACTAGGTAAATAGTTGTAAAAGTATTAGGTAATTTACCAATTTGAGTTCTACAACACTTCTCAAAAGCAGAATTGCAGAGTTAGAAGAAAATTTGTACATTTTTTACTACAGATATAAGTTCCCAAAAAAAATGCTAAGAAAATAAATGAAAGCATTACCTTTGGTTGGTATAATAGGCTCTTGCACCATTAAGAACATGACCACATGTATCTAGCAAGGAAATGAGATTAGTCACAATTGCTTTTGCAGTCTCATACATTTTACTTGCCAGCAGGCCCCTACACAAGCATATTAACATCAATCACCAATAGGATAACTGTAAGATCTAGTAAACTAAGACATCATTTTTTCTTTAATAATTCTGACATCTGTGAAGCCATAAGGGAGCAATTGTCCCAAAGACAATTAGACCAGCAATGCTTGCTTTCTTGATCAGCACCTTACCATTAGCCCAAATCGATGCTTCAAGCTCAATTACTGAACTGAATCATATTCCTTTCTCAAATGATCTAAAAAATAAACTATTAAACCTTCATAACATTAATGCAACAGAAACATTATGATCAATCTGAAACGTAAGGAAATCAAAAGCTAACCTGATAACCCAGTAAGAATCCCAATAATAAACCTCCCTGAATTGTGAACCAGGAATCACGACAGGCCCTGGCAAAGGAAGCATAGTATGCAATTCAGGATGTTAATGAACCGAGGTCGAAACTTTCTTACTCAAATTCTTCCACAAAGCATGAACCTCCAAAGCCCAAGCCCTCACCTCTGGGTTCTTCACCTTGGGCAAAAAGCCATGAGGCGCAGGTACAAAATCCAATGGGTCAGCATAGACGAGATCCTCCCCTGCACCTTTAAAGTACTTTACT
>NW_018397491.1:7653-9401 GCF_002168275.2 Theobroma umbraticum
TCTTGATCTAGATGGAACTAGACATTGCCTTCTTTGCAAAAGTTGTTGGAGAGAATACTGTTGCAGAGGATTTCCTCAGAGCTTCTCAGACAAGACAGAAAGCATTCAACTTTGTTTTTTGGAATGAACAGATGGGACAATAGCTGGATTATTGGCTCAATAATAATGCTGCATGCGAGGTTGTATCCAAGTGCCATAGTTTGTAAGGTGATACCAAACAGTTATAACATTCTTTAAAATTTTGTCATTTTGATGCTCTATCAGGAATCTCAGACTTGGGAAGCTCAGAACCAGAATCAAAATGTGTTTGCTTCAAACTTTGTTCCCTTGTGGATTGATTTGTTCAACTCAGGTTTGTAATTCTTGAAGCCTGACTGGCTATTTTGAGATTTGGTGCAAAAAATGTTTGTTTGTAGAGGGGTTTTGTCTGAGGAGAGAGGAAATATTGCAAACAAGTAAAAAGATGTGCAAGAGGCATCGGAGAGGAAGATAAGAGCTGGTCTTGAAATATTGAGTGTTGTAGCAGGCAGAAGAGAATAGATGAATAGAAGTGTAATGATTGAGGATAAGTAAAGAATAAGCAAATGGTAAAGTAACCGTATTGTCAAAGTAGTAGAGTAAGATTGAGAATAGATAGAGAATAGGCAAGCGGTAGAGTGAAGTTGAGAAGTACTAAGCAAAAGAGGGTTGGAGAGAATATTTAGAGAGAGAAGATCTGCGTGAAAATATATTGCACTAGTTTTGAAAGTCTCTTCTGGAATTGTGAAAGCTATATTTGTAGAGAGAGAAGAAAGAGTTACTCAAGAATAGGTTTTAATGCACATAATGAGTAACATTTATTGAGAAAAGCTTTAATGCACATGATGATTAACTGTTAGAGAAACCCCTTATTGCATATAATGAGTAACAATTCCATGAGCTACTAAGTCAAACTCTCCAGAGCATCCAAAGGTCAAAGTAACTCACGAACCTTGTCATTTGTTTTGAGTTACTTTTACTGCGATACGCTTGAAGTAGCTGTTTCGTGTAAAGTAGTGTTCCACTTGTTCTCATTATTTTCTGTATAACATTGTGTTGTTCTATTCTTAAAGAAATAATAAGTTAATAGCCAAAATCAACTATTTACGATACTGAAGTAAATGACTGGCTATTCAAGCCTAGCTTGATCATGCTTTGTTGGAGTCTATGCTTGGAGTTTTACGCCTCAAACTTGAAAGCTACAGCCCTGATTAATTAAGAATAGTCCATCCAAACTCAAAGAACTTGTAGTTTATTTAGATATAGGTCTGTGGTAAAGAATGGTATATCATGTCCAGGTTTAGGGACCGTAAGCCATCAAAACTTCATAATGAAAGATTAGCAATTTTTGACTATGCTGCCGTTGTCCCTGTTGTTTACCATAAAGCATTAATAGAAACTCACCATTTCCAAACTAGCTCAATGTGGCTCTTGGGCAAGTAACATTGGAAGCAATGAGTGGTAAGTTTAGTAAAAGCAACATGAAGGATCAAGGTTACCAGGGCTATTATAATAAATTTTTTTTGTAACCTATATCTTATATGTTGACTTTTTTATAATTCACTTAGTAAAATCAATAAAGAAATTATCTTTTCCTTTATAAATAGAAGAAAGCTGTGAATCTTTTGATATGTCCATATGTGAAGATACTCCTCTGGTAGAAAAGGTCACAAGAAGTCTTCAAAGTTGAAGCCTGCTATGTGCTGCTGGAATTGCAACCTCTTTGACAA
>NW_018397491.1:9411-9989 GCF_002168275.2 Theobroma umbraticum
TCAATGGTTAGTAAATGTCTTCCTCAACTTGACAGACATCCTTTTTAAATGATAAATAGTCATTCAGCGAATTAGTCCATTGATCACTGCATGAGTTGTGAAATTCCTTTTACTTTATAGTGTTAATGTTACAAAGGGAAAATAAAATTTGTGCACGCGAGACTTCCTGAATGGTTGGGCTCCATTTCAACGCATGATAGTTGAAGGTTTGTCATGATCTGGATCAACAGAAGCTAGATCAATTGCAAAAGACATTGCTGAGAGGTGGATCAGAACCAACTATGTTGCCTACAAGAAGACAGGCGCTATGCATGAGAAATATGATGTGGAAAAGTGTGGTGAATACATACCAGGTAACACTACATAGTCTTTTTAACATAATGAATGAAATTTTGACATTGCACAGACAAAATTTCTGCATAAAGAAACGGCATCCCAGTGCTTTTTCTTACTTTTCAAGTCTGTATTCGGTATGCTGTGATGCCGACCGGTTTCGGTTGGGCCAATGGAGTAGTGTTGGCATGCTTGGAGGAGTTTGGATGGCCTAAAGACCAAAAGATAGACTGCAACTGAGCTAC
>NW_018397491.1:10089-12671 GCF_002168275.2 Theobroma umbraticum
CCAATGGGTCAGCATAGACGAGATCCTCCCCTGCACCTTTAAAGTACTTTACTATAAAAGCATCCAAATCCTTAACAGACACGGACTCATTTGCAGTCTTGGGAAGTTTATCGAATGCCTCCACAGTGGTTGAAAGATTAAACTTTAATGATAAATCCACATAGTCCTTAGGATCAAAGCTTGATTTCCTATAAGTTTTCAAAGCAGTTTCCTGGATACGTTGAAGCAAACCAAGTAACGGGATTGTGGGAACTTCAGGCCCAGAATCTTTACCGCACGGCAAAGGAGCTGAAACTGAGTTTACGGCACACATGGGAGGCAGTGACAGTAAAAGAAAGAAAACAGAAACAAGAGAAAGAAACAGTTTTTCACAGTTGGTCTGAGACTGAAAGGAAGCCATGATGGCCAGAATTGCAAACGATTGAATGAGACATGATTATTGACGTTGAATGTAAGAGAAGAAAAACAAGACAAAAGGACTGGTTTTTTTTTTCCCCTGCAAAACGTTAGCAATGAGAACTTGTGGTTGCCTAAGCTTGTCGTTAAGGACGATAGTCAATGGGTATGAGCATGTGGGCAGTCCGTTGGAAGCGTTTGAGGTTGACTAAAATTGATGGAGGCCGAGGCGAGCCAAGTGGGGAAATGTGACTGGAGACTAGTAAATCATATCAGTAGTGACTAAACCTTTTCTGTTTGGAACTGAGGACATGGCAGCGGAGAAATCAAAAGCAAAGGCCAAGCGCAGGACCATAGTAGCGTAATACCTACATTTTTCAAAATTATTTAAAAAACTTTACAAATTTGTTTTTATTAAATTCAATCGAATCTGAACGTGACATGTCACAACTATTTTCAACATTTTTATGGTTACATTTGCATGATATTCAGTTTTTAATTAAAAAAAATTCAAAACTCAATCTTTCACATGACAATATATGTTCTAGTCCTTGAATTAAGTGTTCAAATATTAAAATTAAAATATCATTTTTGTGACTCCAAACTATTAACCTATTCTGGATATATAATAATTTTTAATTTGAAATTTCAACTTTTCATACAAAAAGTATTTTTAATGCTTAAAAAAAGTCGATTTTCAACTTTATAAGTACAGATGCATAAATAAATGAGAAAGAGAAACTTTGATCTAGAAATCGCTTAAAAAGAAATTTAATCAAGCCTTTTATACGTTATAAGAATACTTTAATTACTATTTTCAAAATTAGAGTTTGTCCAGAAAAAAGTAGCAATTAACAATAAATACCAAAACCTGTCTTATAGAACATGGTAAAATCATTGCAGATTTTAGATTTTTGAATCGCCATTTTAGTCCAATTTCAGCTCCAAAAGTCCAAAAAGAGACCTAACGTTTCAACAAACTACTCGAATTCGTAGTTTCTTCTAACCAAACGCCAAAAAAAAAAACACTAAAAAGAGGAAGAGAGAGAGATGGATGCTCCTCAGAGTGCGTTTAGTTCCACAGATGAAGCTCTAGCTGATGGAGCTTTCAGGAATTGGAACGACTTTGTTGCAGCATTATCATACTCCTCATCACCGGAGCCCTTGTATTAGAGAATCATATTCTCATTGTAGATACCTAATTTTGATTTTACAAAATAATTACATTCCAAGTATTCCCTGAGATGTTCCAAGTGCTGAAGTGCCTAAGGTGTTCCAAGTATAGAAGCGCCCAAAGGCGTTTCAACTGCAGAAGCATTCCAAGTACAAAAATGCCTAGGGTGTTCCAAATACAGAAGCACCCAGAAGCATTCCAAGTACAGAAGCACCCAGAAGCATTCCAAGTACAGAAGCGCTCAAGGTGTTCCAAGCGCAGAAGCGTCCAGGGACGTTCTAGATATAGAAGCGCCCACGGGAATTCTAAGCGCAGAAGCACTCAGGGGCGTTCCAAGCACAAAAACACCTAAGGATGTTCCAAGCACAAAAACACCCAGAGGCATTCCAAACGCAAAAGCACCTAAGGGTATTCTAAGCACAAAAACGCCTAAGGTGTTCCAAGTACAGAAGCGTTCAGGGAAGTTTCAAGCGTAGAAACGTCTAGGGGTGTTCCAAGTACAGAAGCTCTTAAGGGCATTCCAAGTACAGAAGCACCTAAGGTGTTCCAAGTATAGAAGCGCCTAGAGGCGTTCCAAGCGCAAAAGCACCCAGGGGCGTTCCAAGTACAAAAGCGCCTAGGGGTGTTCCAAGCACAGAAACACCCAAGGGCGTTCCAAGTACAGAAGCGCCCAAGATAGTTCCAACCGCAGAAAGTTCTGAAGTTCCAACCGTAAAAGCGCCCAAAGTGTTACAAGTATGGAACAACTATTTGTATGGAAAAGTGAAAGTAACTTAGAACAAGTGACAAGGTTTATGAGTTACCTTCACATATGGGATGTTCTAGAGAATTTGACTTGATGGTTCAAATATGGAGATAGTTAAGAGGATTTCCTCTTAACCTTTCTTTGAAGTACATGTGTTTTACTTTTTTTATCTTTCCTTACTTCTTAAAAATACACGTGACACACTATCAAATACCACTATTCCATTTACTTAAAACTTACACCCACTACTCAACTACATTGTCATTC
>NW_018397492.1:0-136 GCF_002168275.2 Theobroma umbraticum
TTTCTTGAGGTAAACATTCAATTATAATCTATTTTAATAAAAAATGTAAAAAAATACAACTTAAAATCAATTATGAGATTAAAAAAACATTTAAAGCGAGTAATAAGGCTTTCAAAGGCATGGGTGACTATAAATG
>NW_018397492.1:386-535 GCF_002168275.2 Theobroma umbraticum
ATTTAAAGCGAGTAATAAAACTTTCAAAGGCATGGGTGACTATAAATAGACTTTCTTACCAATGGATATGTTTTTCTTCATATTTCTAGAGCCAAACATTCAATTATAATCTGTTTTAATAAAAAATATAAAAAATTTAAATTAAAATC
>NW_018397492.1:600-761 GCF_002168275.2 Theobroma umbraticum
TTATAATAGCTTTTAATAATAAATATAAAAAATTTGAACTTAAAACTAATTATGGGATTAAAAAACTATTTAAAGCGAGTAATAAGGTTTTTGAAGGCATGGGTGAATATAAATGGACTTTTCTTACCAATGGATATCTTTTTCTTTACATTTCTCAAGGC
>NW_018397492.1:979-1068 GCF_002168275.2 Theobroma umbraticum
TTCAAATTAAAATCAATTAAGAGGTTATAAAATCATTTAAAGCGAGTAATAAAGCTTTTGAAAGTATAGGTGACTATAAATAGACTTTT
>NW_018397492.1:1078-1259 GCF_002168275.2 Theobroma umbraticum
GATATCTTTTTCTTCACGTTTCTCATGCTAAACATTCAATTCTAATCTATTTTAATAAAAAATATAAAAAAATCAATTTAAAATCAATTATGAGGTTATAAAATCATTTAAAGCAAGTAATAAGGCCTTTGAAGGCATCGGTGGCTATAAATAGACTTTTCCTGCTAATGGATATCTTTTT
>NW_018397492.1:1359-1473 GCF_002168275.2 Theobroma umbraticum
TAATTGTATGTTTACATCGAGAAATGTGAAGAAAAAGATATTCATTAGCAAGAAAAGTCAATTTATAGCCACCGATGCCTTCAAAAGTCTTATTACTCGCTTTAAATGATTTTA
>NW_018397492.1:1509-1657 GCF_002168275.2 Theobroma umbraticum
ATTTTTTTATTAGAATAGATTAGAATTGAATGTTTGGCTCAAGAAACGTGAAGAGAAAGATATCCATTGGCAAGAAAATTCTATTTATAGTCAACCACGCCTTCAAAAGCTTTATTACTCGCTTTAAATGATTTTATAACCTCATAAT
>NW_018397492.1:1915-2130 GCF_002168275.2 Theobroma umbraticum
TTAATCTCATAATTAGTTTTAAGTTGAACTTTTTTATATTTATTATTAAAACATTTTATAATTGTATGTTTACATAGAGAAACGTGAAGAAAAAGATATTCATTAGCAAGAAAAGTCTATTTATAGCCACCGATGCCTTCAAAAGTCTTATTACTCGCTTCAAATGTTTTTATAACCTCATAATTGATTTTAATTTGAATTTTTTTATATTTTTT
>NW_018397492.1:2375-2491 GCF_002168275.2 Theobroma umbraticum
TTAGTTTTAAGTTGAACTTTTTTGTATTTTTTATTAAAACAGATTATAATTGAAAGTCTACTTTGAGAGACGTAAAGAAAAAGATATCCATTGGTAAGAAAAGTCCATTTATAGTC
>NW_018397492.1:2882-2970 GCF_002168275.2 Theobroma umbraticum
TTTTAATTTTAATTTTTTTATATTTTTTATTAAAACAGATTATAATTGAATGTTAGGCTCGAGAAACATGAAGAAAAAGATATTCATT
>NW_018397492.1:2980-3096 GCF_002168275.2 Theobroma umbraticum
GTCCATTTATAGTCATCCATGCCTTCAAAAGCTATATTACTCGCTTTAAATGATTTTATAAACTCATAATTGATTTTAATTTCAATTTTCTTATATTTTTTGTTAAAATAGATTAT
>NW_018397492.1:3192-3356 GCF_002168275.2 Theobroma umbraticum
TTTAAATGCTTTTGTAATCTCATAATTGATTTTAAGTTGAATTGTTTTACATTTGTGATTAAAACAAATTATAATTGAATGTCTACCTCAAGAAACGTGAAGAAAAAGAAATCCATTGGTCAGAAAAGTCCGTTTATAGTCACACATACCTTCGAAAGCCTTAT
>NW_018397492.1:3540-3828 GCF_002168275.2 Theobroma umbraticum
AAACGTGAAGAAAAAGATATCCATTAGCAAGAAAAGTCCAGTTATAGTCACCGACGCCTCCAAAAGCCTTATTACTCGGTTTAAATGATTTTATAATCTCATAATTGGTTTTAGGTTAAACTTTTTTACATTTTCTATTAAAATAGATTATAATGAAACGTCTGCCTCAAAAAAATATAAAGAAAATGATATCCATTGGTAAGAGAAGTCCTTTTATAGTCACCCATACCTTCGAAAGCCTTATTACTCGCCTTAAATATTTTTACAACCTCATAATTGATTTTATGT
>NW_018397492.1:3962-4100 GCF_002168275.2 Theobroma umbraticum
TATAGTTTTTATTAAAACAGATTATAATTAAATGTCTACCTCGAGACACATGAAAAAAAAGATATCCATTGGCAAGAAAAATCCATTTACAGTCACTCATGCCTTCTAAATCGTTATTAGTCGCTTTAAATGCTTTTT
>NW_018397492.1:4110-4202 GCF_002168275.2 Theobroma umbraticum
ATTAGTTTTAAGTTAAACTTTTTTACATTTTTACTAAAACGGATTATAATTGAATGTCTGTCTCTAGAAACATGAAGAAAAAGATATTCATT
>NW_018397492.1:4302-4450 GCF_002168275.2 Theobroma umbraticum
ATTACTCGTTTTAAATGCTTTTTTAATCTCATAAATAGTTTTAAGTTGAACTTTGTTATATTTTTATTAAAACAGATTATAATTGAATGTCTATCTCAAAAAACATAAAAAAGTGATATCCATTGGGAAGAGAAGTCCATATATAATC
>NW_018397492.1:4740-4983 GCF_002168275.2 Theobroma umbraticum
TAAATGATTTTATAACCTCATAGTTGATTTTAATTTGAATTTTTTTATTTTTTTGTTAAACCGATTATAATTGAATGTCTGCCTTAAAAAACATAAAGAAAATGATATTCATTGGCAAGAGAAGTTCATTTATTGTCACCTATACCTTCGAAAGCCTTATGACTCGCTTTGAATGATTTTTTTAATCTCATAATTAGTTTTAAGTTAAACTTTTTTACATTTTCTATTAAAACAGATTATAAT
>NW_018397492.1:5145-5321 GCF_002168275.2 Theobroma umbraticum
AGATTATAATTAAATGTCTACCTTAAGAAACGTGAAGAAAAAGATATCCATTGGCAAGAAAAATCTATTTATAGTTACCCATACTTTTGAAAACCTTTTTACTCGCTTTAAATTCTTTTTTCATCTCATAATTAGTTTTAAGTTGAACTTTTTTACATTTTTTATTAAAACGGATT
>NW_018397492.1:5431-5535 GCF_002168275.2 Theobroma umbraticum
TTTAAGTTGAACTTTTTTATATTTATTATTAAAACAGATTATAATTGTATGTTTTCATCTAGAAATGTGAAGAAAAAGATATCCATTAGCAAAAAAAGTCAATT
>NW_018397492.1:5545-5687 GCF_002168275.2 Theobroma umbraticum
CATGCCTTCGAAAGCCTTATTACTCGCTTTAAATGGTTTTTTAATATCATAATTAGTATTAAGTTAATTTTTTATATTTGTTATTAAAACAGATTATAATTGAACGTCCGCCTTAGGAAACATGAAGAAAAAGATATCCACT
>NW_018397492.1:5697-5784 GCF_002168275.2 Theobroma umbraticum
GTCCATTTGTACTCACCTATGCCTTCGAAAGCCTCACTACTCAGTTTAAATAGTTTTGTAATCTCGTAATTGATTTTAAGTTAAATT
>NW_018397492.1:5794-6050 GCF_002168275.2 Theobroma umbraticum
TTTATTAAAACATATTACAATTGAATGTCTACCTTGAGAAACATAAAGAAAAAGATATCCATTAGCAGAAAAGGTCCATTTGTAGTCAACCATGTCTTCGAAAGCCGTATTACTCACTTTAAATAGTTTTTTAATCTCATAATTGGTTTTCAGTTAAACTTTTTTATATTTGTTATTAATACAGATTATAATTAAATATCTTCCCCAAAAAACATAAAGAAAATAATATCCATTGGCGGGATAAGTCCATTTATAA
>NW_018397492.1:6124-6242 GCF_002168275.2 Theobroma umbraticum
AATATTTTTATAACCTTATAATTGATTTTAAGTTGAATTTTTTTATATTTTTTACTAAAACAGTTTATAATTGAATGTCTATCTTCAGAAACATGAAGAAATAGATATCCATTGGTAA
>NW_018397492.1:6672-6784 GCF_002168275.2 Theobroma umbraticum
CATTGGCAAAAATAGTCCATTTATAGTCATCCACTCCTTCAAAAGCCTTATTACACGTTTAAAATGATTTTATAACCTCACATATGATTTTAATTTGAATTTTTTTAAAATT
>NW_018397492.1:6884-6978 GCF_002168275.2 Theobroma umbraticum
GAAGATAGACATTCAATTATAATATGTTTTAATAAAAAATATAAAAAAATTCAATCTAAAATCAATTATAAGGTTATAAAAATATTTGAGGCAA
>NW_018397492.1:6988-7104 GCF_002168275.2 Theobroma umbraticum
TTTCGAAGGCATGGGTAATTATAAATGGACTTATCCCACCAATGGATATCATTTTCTTTATGTTTTTGGGGTAGACATTTAATTATAATCTGTATTAATAAAAAATATAAAAAAGT
>NW_018397492.1:7337-7503 GCF_002168275.2 Theobroma umbraticum
AATTACGAGATTACAAAACTATTTAAACTGAGTAATAAGGCTTTCGAAGGCATATGTGAGTACAAATGGACTTTTCTTACTAGTGGATATCTTTTTCTTCACATTTCCTGACGCAGACGTTCAATTATAATCTGTTTTAATAACAAATATAAAAAATTTCAACTTA
>NW_018397492.1:7769-7915 GCF_002168275.2 Theobroma umbraticum
TACAATAAATGGACTTTTCTTGCCAATGGATATCTTTTTCTTCACGTTTCTTAAGATAGACATTCAATTATAATCCGTTTTAATAAAAAATGTAAAAAGTTCAACTTAAAACTAATTATGAGATTAAAAAAGCATTTAAAGCGAGT
>NW_018397492.1:8304-8458 GCF_002168275.2 Theobroma umbraticum
ATTCAAATTAAAATCAACTATGAGGTTATAAAATCATTTAAAGCGAGTAATAAGCTTTTTAAGGCATGGGTGACTATACATGGACTTTTCTTGCCAATGGATATTATTTTCTTCATGTTTCTCAAGGTAAACATTCAATTATAATATGTTTTAA
>NW_018397492.1:8468-8621 GCF_002168275.2 Theobroma umbraticum
AAAAAAATTCAAATTAAAATCAATTATGAGATTATAAAATCATTTAAACCGTGTAATAAAGCTTCTGAAGGCATGGGTGATTATATACGGACTTCTCTTCCCAATGGATATCACTTTGTTTATGTTTTTTGAGGCAGACATTCAATTATAATC
>NW_018397492.1:8631-8711 GCF_002168275.2 Theobroma umbraticum
AAAATGTAAAAAAGTTCAACTTAAAACTAGTTATGAGATTAAAAAAAGCATTTAAAACGAGTAATAAGGCTTTCGAAGGC
>NW_018397492.1:8721-8962 GCF_002168275.2 Theobroma umbraticum
ATAAATGGACCTTTCTTGCCAATGTATATCTTTTTCTTTACGTTTCTCGAGATAGACATTCAATTATAATTTATTTTAAAAAAATATAAAAAAATTTAACTTCAAACCAATTATGAGGTTATAAAATCATTTAAAGCGAGTCATAAAGCTTTCGAAAGCATGGGTGACAATAAATGGACTTCTCTTGCCAATGGATATCTTTTTCTTCATGTTTCTTGAGGTAAACATTTAATTATAATCT
>NW_018397492.1:9177-9306 GCF_002168275.2 Theobroma umbraticum
GCATAGGTGACTATAAATGGACTTTTCTTACCAATGGATATCTTTTTCTTCATGCTTCTAGAGGTAGACATTTAGTTATAATCTATTTTAATAAAAATTATAAAAAAATTCAACTTAAAATCAATTATG
>NW_018397492.1:9321-9423 GCF_002168275.2 Theobroma umbraticum
TTAAGGCGAGTAATAAGGCTTTCGAAGGTATGGGTGACTATAAATGGACTTCTCATGTCAATGGATAGCATCTTCTTTCTATTTTTTGAGGCAGACGTTCAA
>NW_018397492.1:9433-9509 GCF_002168275.2 Theobroma umbraticum
TTTTAATAAAAAATATAAAAAATTCAACTTAAAACCAATTATGAGATTAAAAAATCATTTAAAGCGAGTCATAAGA
>NW_018397492.1:9519-9626 GCF_002168275.2 Theobroma umbraticum
CATGGGTGACAATAAATGGACTTCTCTTGCCAATGTATATCATTTTCCTTACTTTTTTTGAGGCAGACATTCAATTATATTCTGTTTTAATAAAAAAATAAAAAAAT
>NW_018397492.1:9726-9840 GCF_002168275.2 Theobroma umbraticum
CAGAAACATGAAGAAATAGATATCCATTGGCAAGAAAAGTCCATTTATAGTCATTCATGTCTTCGAAAGCCTTATTACTCGCTTTAAATGATTTTATAAACTCATAATTGATTT
>NW_018397492.1:10307-10418 GCF_002168275.2 Theobroma umbraticum
TAAAACAGATTATAATTGAACGTCTACCTTAAAAAATATAAAGAAAATGATATCAATTGACAATAAAACTCCATTTATAGTCACCCATACCTTCGAAAGCCTTATTACTCG
>NW_018397492.1:10428-10522 GCF_002168275.2 Theobroma umbraticum
TTTTATAACCTCATAATTGATTTTAAGTTGAATTTTTTTTATAATTTTTATTAAAACAGATTGTAACTAAATGTCTACCTCAAGAAACGTGAAG
>NW_018397492.1:10532-10805 GCF_002168275.2 Theobroma umbraticum
CCATTGGCAAAAAAAATCCATTTACAGTCACCCATGCTTTCGAAAGCCTTATTACTCGCTTTAGATGCTTTTTTAATCTTATAATTAGTTTTAAGTTGAAATTTTTTACATTTTTTACTGAAACAGATTATGATTGAATGTTGACCTCTAGAGACATGAAGAAAAAGATATCCGTTGGCAAGAGAAGTCCATTTATTGTCACTCATGCTGTCGAAAGCTTTATGACTCGCTTTAAATGATTTTATAACCTCATAATTGGTTTTAAGTTGAATT
>NW_018397492.1:10820-11287 GCF_002168275.2 Theobroma umbraticum
TTAAAATAAATTATAATTGAATGTCTATCTCAAGAAACGTGAAGAAAAAGATATAAATTGGCAAGAAAAGTCCATTTATAATCATCCATGCCTTCGAAAGATTATTACTCGTTTATTTAAATGCTTTTTTAATCTCATCATTAGTTTTAAGTTGAACTTTTTTATATTTTTATTAAAACAGATTATAATTGAATGTCTGCCTCAAAAAACATAAAGAAAGTGATATCTGTTGGGGAGAGAAGTCCATTTATAATCACCCATGCCTTTAGAAGCCTTACTACTTGATTTAAATGATTTTATAATCTCATAATTGATTTTAATTTGAATTTTTTATAATTTTTATTAAAACAGATATAATTGAATGTTTACCTCGTGAAACGTGAAAAAAATTATATCCATTAGGAAGAAAAGTATATTTATAGTCACCCATGCCTTAGAAAGCCTTATTACTCGCTTTAAATGATTTT
>NW_018397492.1:11305-11447 GCF_002168275.2 Theobroma umbraticum
TTAATTTGAATTTTTTTATTTTTTTATTAAAACAGATTATAATTGAATGTCTACCTTAAAAAACATAAAGAAAATGATATTCATTGGTAAGAGAAGTCCATTTATTGTCACCTATGCCTTCGAAAGCCTTATGACTCGCTTT
>NW_018397492.1:11473-11598 GCF_002168275.2 Theobroma umbraticum
TTTTAAGTTAAACTTTTTTACATTTTCTATTAAAACAGATTATAATTGAACGTCTGCCTAAAAAAAATATAAGGAAAATGATATCCATTGATTAGAGAAGTCCATTTATAGTCACCCATACCTTC
>NW_018397492.1:11892-12040 GCF_002168275.2 Theobroma umbraticum
TTTTTAATCTCATAATTAGTTTTAAGTTGAACTTTTTTATATTTTTATTAAAACGGATTATAATTGAATGTCTGTCTCAAGAAACGTGAAGAAAAAGATATTCATTAGCAAGAAAAGTCCATGTATAGTCACCCATACCTTCGAAAGC
>NW_018397492.1:12050-12199 GCF_002168275.2 Theobroma umbraticum
GCTTTAAATGATTTTATAATCTCATAATTGATTTAAAGTTGAGTTTTTTTACATTTTTATTAACATAGATTATAGTTGAATGTCTACCTCAGCAAAAATAAAGAAAAAGATATTCATTGGCAAGAATAGTCCATTTATAGTCATCCACT
>NW_018397492.1:12209-12299 GCF_002168275.2 Theobroma umbraticum
CCTTATTACTCGCTTAAAATGATTTTATAACCTCATAATTGATTTTAATTTATTTTTTTTATATTTTTTTTATTAAAACAGATTATAATT
>NW_018397492.1:12309-12505 GCF_002168275.2 Theobroma umbraticum
ATCGAGAAATGTGAAGAAAAAGATATCCATCGGTAAGAAAAGTCTATTTATTGTAACTCATGCCTTCGAAAGCCTTATTACTCACTTCAAATAGTTTTTTAATCTCATAATTATTTTTAAGTTGAAATTTTTATATTTATTATTAAAGCAGATTATAATTGTATGTTTACATCAAGAAATGTGAAGAAAAAGATAT
>NW_018397492.1:12515-12644 GCF_002168275.2 Theobroma umbraticum
GAAAAGTCCATTTATAGTCACCCTTTCCTTTGAAAGCCTTATTACTCGCTTTCAATGGTTTTTTAATCTCATAAATAGTATTAAGTTGAAATTTTTTATATTTGTTATTAAAATAGATTATAATTGAAC
>NW_018397493.1:0-1140 GCF_002168275.2 Theobroma umbraticum
TAAGTGACTGTAAATGGACTTTTCTTGCCAATGAATATCTTTTCTGCATATTTCTCAAGGTGGATACTCAGTTATAATCTGTTTTAATAAAAAATGTAAAAACATTCAACTTCAAATCAATTATAAGATTATAAAAATAATTAAAGTGAGTAATAAAGCTTTCGAAAGCATAAGTGACTGTAAATGGACTTTTCTTGTTAATGAATATATTTTTTGCACGTTTCTCAAGGTGGATATTCAGTTATAATCTATTTTAATCAAAAATGAAAGAAAATTCAACTTAAAGTCAATTAGAAGATTATAAAAACAATTAAAGCAAGTAGTAAGGCTTTTGAAGGCATGGCTGAGTATAAGTGGACTTTTCTCACTAATAAATGGCTTTTTCTTCATGTTTCTCGAGGCAAACATTCAATTATAATCTGATTTAACCAAAAATGAAAAAAAATTCAACTTAAAGTCAATTATAAGATTATAAAACCATTTAAAGTGAGTAATAAGGCTTTTGAAGGCACTGGTGACTATAAATAGGCTTTTCATGCCAATGAATATCTTTTTCTCCACATTTCTTGAGATAGACATTCAATTATAATCTGTTTTGATAAAAAATATAAAAAAATTTAACTTAAAATCAATTATGAGATTATAGAAACAATTAAAGCAAGTAATAAGGCTTTCTAAGGCATGGTTGAGTATAAATAGACTTTTCTCACTAATGAATGGCTTTTTCTTCATGTTTCTAGAGGTAGATATTCAATTATAATCTGTTTTAACCAAAAACAAAAGAAAATTCAACTTAATATCAATTATAAGATTATAAAACCATTTAAAGCGAGTAAAAAGGCTTTTTTTATATTTTTTTATTAAAACAGATTATAATTGAATGTCTACCTCAGGAAACATGAAGAAAAAGTCATTCATTGACAAGAAAGGTCCTTTTATAGTCACTTATGTGTTCGAAAGCCTTATTACCCGTTTTAAATGATTTTATAATCTCAAAATTAACTTTAAGTTGAATTTTTTTTTATTTTTGGTTAAAACAGACTATAGTTGAATGTTTATCTCAAGAAACGTGAAGAAAAAGCCGTTCATTGGCAAGAAAAGTTTATTTATAGTCACGCATGCCTTCAAAAGCCTTATTAC
>NW_018397493.1:1160-11883 GCF_002168275.2 Theobroma umbraticum
CCCATAATTGATTTTAAGTTGAATTTTTTTTACATGTTTTATTAAAACAGATTATAATTGATTGTCTACATTGAGAAACATAAAGAAAAAGATATTCACTAGTAAGAAAAGTCTATTTATAGTCACCTATACCTTCAAGAGCTATATTACTCGCTTAAAATGGTTTTATATTCTCATAATTGACTTTAGGATGAATTTTTTTTCTTCTTGGTTAAATCAGATTATAATTAAATGTCTACCTTGATAAACGTGAACAAAAAGCCATTCATTGATGAGAAAAGTCAATTTATACTCACCCATACATTCGGAAGCCTTATTACTTACTTTAATTATTTTTATAATCTCATAATTGATTTTATACTAAATGTTTTATATTTTTTATTAAAACAGATTATAATTGAATGTCTACCTCGGGAAACATAAAGAAAAATATATTCATTGGCAAGAAAAGTCCATTTATAGCGACCTATATCTTTAAAAGCCTTACTACCCACTTTAAATAGGTTTATAATGTCATAATTGATTTGAAGTTAAATTTTCTTACATTTTTTATTAAAACAAATTATAATTGAATGTCTACCTCAACAAACGTGAAGAAATGTTATTCATTGGCAGGAAAAGTCTATTTATAGTCACTTATACCTTCAAAAGCCTTATTACTCGCTTTAAATGGTTTTATAATCTCATAATTGACTTTAAGTTGAACTTTTTTTATTTTTGATTAAATCAGATTATAATTAAATGTCTACCTTGAGAAACGTGAAGAAAAAGCCATTCATTGGTGAGAAAAGTCCATTTATACTTACCCATGCCTTCGAAAGCCTTATTACTTGCTTTAATTGTTTTTATAATCTCATAATTGATTTTATGTTGAATTTTTTTTATTATTTTTTAAAACAGATTATAATTGAATGTTCACTTTAAGAAACGTGTAGAAGAAGATATTCATTGACAACGAAAGTCCATTTATAATCACCTATGCCTTTAAAAGCCTTATTACGCGCTTTAAATGATTTTATAATCTCATAATTGACTTTAAGTTAAATTTTTTTCTTATTTTTAATTAAATCAGATTATAATTAAATGTCTACCTTGAAGAGAAAGTCATTCAT
This sequence comes from Theobroma umbraticum, assembly GCF_002168275.2. Classification (NCBI taxonomy): domain Eukaryota; kingdom Viridiplantae; phylum Streptophyta; class Magnoliopsida; order Malvales; family Malvaceae; genus Theobroma; species Theobroma umbraticum. Next base: position 2,273 of record NW_018397493.1, read on the forward strand.
TAATGAGAAAAGTCCATTTATACTCACCCATGCCTTTGAAAGGCTTCTTACTTACTTTAATTATTTTTATAATCTCATAATTGATTTTATGTTAATTCTTTTATATTTTTTTATTAAAATAGATTATAAGTAAATATCTACCTTAGGAAACATGAAGAAAAATTTATTCATTAGCAAGAAAAATCTATTTATAGTCACTTATGCCTTCAAAAGCCTTATTACTCGCTTTAAATAGTTTTATAATCTCATAATTGACTTTAAGTTGAATTTTTTTTTATTTTTGGTTAAAACATATTATAATTGAATGTCTACCTTGAGAAACGTGAAGAAAAAGCCATTCATTAGCAAGAATAGTCTATTTATAGTCACCCATACCTTCAGAAGCCTTATTACTTGCTTTAGTTGTTTTTATAATCCCATAATTGATTTTAAATTAAATTTTTTTATATTTTTTATTAAAATAGATTATAATTGAATGTCTACCTCAAGAAACATACAGAAATCGTATAATTTATATGAAGTTGAATTTTTTAAAATCGTATAATTTATATGAAGTTGAATTTTTTTATATTTTTTATTAAAACAGATTATAATTGAATGTCTACCTTGGGAAACGTAAAGAAAAAGATATTCATTGGAATGAAAAAGTCTATTTATAGTCACCTATGCCTTCAAAAGCCTTATTACTCGCTTTAAATGGGTTCATAATCTCATAATTGATTTTAAGTTATTCTTTTTTTCATTTTTGGTCAACATAGATTATAATTGACTATCTACCTTGAGAAACGTGAAGAAAAAGTCATTCCTTGTTGAGGAAAGTCCATTTATACTCACCCATGCTTTTGAAAGCCTTATTACTTGCTTTAATTGTTTTTATAATTTCATAGTTGATTTTAAGTTAAATTTTTTACTTTTTTTATTAAAACAGATTATAATTGAAAGTTTATATTGAGAAACATGTAGAAAAAGATATTCTTTGACAAAAAAACTCCATTTATTGTTATCTATGCCTTCGTAAGCCTTGTTACTCGCTTTAAATAATTTTTTAATCTTGTAATTATTTTAAAGTTGAATTTTTTATATTTTTTATTAAAACAGATTATAATTAAATGTATACCTTAGAAAAACATGAAGAAAAAGTTATTCACTGGCAAGAAAAGTCTATTTAAAGTTACCCATATCTTCAAAAGCCTTATTACTTACTTTAAATGGCTTTATAATCTCATAATTAACTTTATATTAATTTTTTTTATTTTTGATCAAAACAGATTATAATTGAATATCTACCTCGAGAAAGATGAAAAACAAATCATTCATTTGTGAGAAAAGTCCATTTATACTCGTTCATGCCTTCGAAAGCCTTATTGCTTGTTTTAATTATTTTTATATTCCCATAATTGATTTTAAATTGATATTTTTTATATTTTTATTAAAACGGATTATAATTGAATGTCTACCTGGAAAAACGGACAGAAAAATATATTCATTGGCAAGAAAAGTCCATTTATAGTCACCTATGCCTTCGATAGCCTTATTACTCGCTTTAAATAGTCTTATAATCTCATAATTGATTTGAAGTTGAATTTTTTTAAATTTATTTATAAAACCTATTATAATTGAATATTTACCTTGGGAAATGTGAAGAAAAATATATTCATTGGCAAGAAATGTCTATTTATAGTCACTTATGCCTTCAAAAGCCTTATTACTAGCTTTAAATGGTTTAAATCTTCAATTAAGTTTGACTTTACGTTTTTTTTTTTTTATCAAAACAGACTATAGTTGAATGTCTACATCAAGAATTGTTTTGAAAAAAAAAAGCTATTTATTGGTGAGAAAAGTTCATTTATACTCACCCATTTCTTCAACAGCCTTATTACATGCTTTAATTGTTTTTATAATCTCATAATTCATTTTAAGTTGAATTTTTTTATATTTTTCTTAAAACATATTATAATTAAAAGCCTACCTCTATAAACATGTAGAAAAAGATATTCTTTGACGAGAAAATTCTATTTATTGTCACCTATGCCTTCGAAAGCTTTATTACTCGCTTTAAATGGTTTTATAATCTCATAATTGATTTGAAGTTGAATTTTTTTATATTTTTTATTAAAACAGATTATAATTGAATGTTTGCCTCAAAAAACGTGAAGAAAAAATTATTGCCTTACAAGAAAAGTCCGTGTATAGTCACCTATGCCATCAAAAGTCTTATTACTCTCTTTAAATGGCTTTATAATCTCATAATTGACTTTATGTTAATTTTTTTTTCATTTTTGATGAACACAAATTATAATTGAATATTTACCTCGAGAAATGTGAAGAAAAAGCCATTCATTAATGACAAAAGTTCATTTATACTTGCCCATGCCTTCAAAAACGTTATTACTTGCTTTAATTGTTTTTATATTCTCATAATTGATTTTAAAGTTGAATTTTTTTATAATTTTTATTAAAAAAATTATAATTGAATGTCTACACTAGGAAACGTAAAGAAAAAGTTATTCATTGGTAAAAAAAGTCCATTTATAGTCACTCATGCCTTCGAAAGCCTTATTACTCACTTTAAATGGGCTAATAATCTCATACTTAACTTTAAGTGAAATTTGTTATCGTTTTTACTTAAAACAGATTATAATTAAATGTTTACCTTAAGAAACGTGAAGAAAAAGTCATTCATTGCTGAGAAATATCCATGTACACTCACCTATGCCTTCAAAAGCCTTATTACTTGCTTTAATTGTTTTTATAATCTTAGAATTGATTTTAAGCTGAATTTTTTTATATTTTTTATTAAAACAGATTATAATTGAATGTTTACCTCTGAAAACGTGTAGAGAAATATATTCATTGGCAAAAAAAGTCCATTTATAGTCACCTATGCCTTTAGAAGTCTTATTACACATATTAAATAGTTTTATAATCTCATAATTGATTTGGAGATAATTTTTTTTACATTTTTTATTAAAATAGATTATAATTGAATGTCTACATCGAAAAACATGAAGAAGAAGTTATTCATTGGTAAAAAAAATCTATTTAAAATTACCTATTCTTTCAAAAGCCTTATTACTCGCTTTAAATGGTTTTATAATCTCATAAATGATTTTAAGTTGAATTTTTTTTTAATTTTTGGTTAAATTAGATTATAATTAAATGTCTACCTCAAGAAACGTGAAGAAAAAGCCATTTATTGGTGAGAAATGTCCATGTACACTCTCCCATACCTTCAAAAGCCTTATTACTTGCTTTAATTATTTTTATAATCTCGTACTTGATTTTATGTTGAATTTTTTTATATTTTTTGTTAAAGTAGATTATAACTGAATGTCTACCTTAAGAAACATGCAGAAAAAGATATTCATTGGCAAGTAAAGTCCATTTATGGTCACCTATGCCTTAAAAAGCCTTATTAGTCGCTTTAAATGGTTTCATAACCTCATAATTGTCTTTAAGTTGATTTTTTTTTATTTTTTATTGAAACAAATTATAATTAAATGTTTACCTTGGGAGACATGAAGAAAATGATATCCGTTCCTAGGAAAAGTCCATTTATAGTCACCTATGCCCTTAAAAGCTTTATTACTCACTTTAAATGGTTTTGTAATCTCATAATTGACTTTAAGTTAATTTTTATTTCATTTTTGATCAAAGCAAACTATAATTGAATGTCTACCTCTGGAAACATGTAGAAAAATATATTCATTGGCAAGAAAAGTCCATTTATAGTCACCTATGCCCTTAAAAGCTTTATTACTCACTTTAAATGGTTTTATAATTTCATAATTGATTTGAAGTTAAATTTTTTTATATTTTTTATTAAAATAGATTATAATTGAATGTCTACATTGAAAAACCTGAAGAAAAAGTTATTCATTGGCAGAAAAAGTCCATATATAGTCATTTATGTCTTCAAAAGCCTTATCACTCGCTTTAAATGATTTTATAATCTCATAATTGACTTTAAGTTTAATTTTTTTATTTTTGATTAAATTAGGTTATAATTAAATGTCTACCTCGAGAAACAAGAAAAAAAAAGTCATTCATTCATGAGAAAAGTTCATTTATACTCACCTATGCCTTCGAAAGCCTTGGTACTTGTTTTAATTGTTTTTATAATCTCATCATTGATTTTATGTTGATTTTTTTTCATTTCTTATAATTGAATGTCTACCTCAAGAGACATAAAGAAAAAGGTATTCATCGGTAAGAAAAATCCATTTATGGTCACCTATGCCTTCAAAAGCCTTATTACTCGCTTTAAATGGTTTTATAATCTCATAATTGAATTTAAATTGAATTTTTTTATTTATGGTTAAAACAGATTATAATTAAATATTTAGCTTAAGAAACATGAAGAACAAGCCATTCATCGGCAAGAAAAGTCCATTTATAATCACTGATGCTTTCAAAAGCCTTTTTGCTCACTTTAAATGGTTCGATAATCTCATAATTGATTTTAAGTTAACTTTTTTTACATTTTCTGTTAAAACAGATTATAATTGAATGTTTACTTTGAGAAATATGAAGAAAAAGGTAGTCACTGGCAGAGAAAGTTCATTTATAATCACCCATGCCTTCGAAAACATTAGTACTCGCTTTAAATGGTTTTATAATCTCATAATTGATTTTAAGTTGAATTTTTTTATATTTTTAGTTAAAACAAATAATAATTGACTGTCTACCTTGAGAAACATGAAGAAAAAGCTATTCATATATAAGAAAAGTTGATTTATACCCACCTATACCTTCGAAAGCCATATTTCTCGCTTTAAATAATTTTATAATCTCATAATTGATTTTAAGTTGAATTTTTTTACATTTTTTATTAGAAAAGATTATAATTGAATGTTTGCCTTGGGAAACATGAAGAAAAAAATATTCATTGGCAAGAAAAGTCCATCTATAGTCACCTATGCCTTCAAAAACCTTATTACTCGCTTTAAATGGTTTTATCATCTCATAATTGACTTTAAGTTAAATTTTTTTTATTTTCAGCCAAAATAGAATATAATTGAATGTCTACCTGAAGAAATGTCAGGAATTATCCATTCATTGCTGAGAAAATTCCATTTATACTCACCCATGCCTTTGAAAGCCTTATTACTTGCTTTAATTGTTTTTATAATCTCATAATTGATTTCAAGTTGAATGTTTTTACATTTTTTATTAAAACAAATTATAATTGAATGTCTACCCTAGGAAACGTGAAAAAAAATATATTCAATGGTAAGAAAAGTCCATTTATAGACACCTATGCCTTCAAAAGCCTTATTACTCACTTTAAATAGTTTTATAATCTCATAATTGACTTTAAGTTGAATTTTCTTTTCATTTTTAGTTAAAATAGATTATAATTAAATGTCTGTCTCTAGAAACAAGAAGAAAAAGTCATTCATTGACAAGAAAAGTCCATTTATACTCACTCATACCTTCGGAAGCCTTATTGCTCACTCTAAATAGTTTGATAATCTCATAGTTGATTTTAAGTTGAATTTTTTTACATTTTCTATTTAAACAGATTATGATTGAATCTTTAGTTTGAGAAACGTTAAGAAAAAGGTAGTCATTGGCCGAGAAAGTCTATTTATAGTCACCTATGCCTTCAAAAGCGTTATTACTCGCTTTAAATGGTTTTATAATCTCATAAATAATTTTAAGTTGAATTTTTTTTATATTTTTTATTAAAACAGATAATAATTGAATGTCTACCTTGAGAAACATGAAGAAAAATCTATTCATTGGCAAGAAAAGTCCATTTATAGTCACCCATACCTTCAAAAGCCTTATTACTCGCTTTAAATGGTTTTATAATCTCATCATTGACTTTAAGCTGCATTTTTTTATTTTTAGTTAAAACAGATTATAATTAAATTTCTACCTCGAGAAAAATAAAGAAAAAGCCATTTATTAATGAGAAAAATCCATTTGTACTCACCCATGCCTTCGAAAGCCTTATTACTAGCTTTAATTTTTTTTATAATCTCATATTTGATTTTATGTTGAATTTTTTTACATTTTTTTAAAACAGATTATAACTAAATGTCTACCTTAAGAAACGTGAAGAAAAAGATATTCATTGGCTAGAAAAGTCCATTTACAGTTACTTATGCTTTCAATAGCCTTGTTACTCGCTTTAAATGGTTTTATAATCTCTTTATGGACTTTAAGTTGATTTTTTCTATTTTTGATTAAAATAAATTATAACTGAATGTCGACCTAGAGAAACATGAAGAGAAGTCTATTCATTGGTGAGAAAAGTACATTTATACTCACCCATGCCTTCGAAAGCCTTATTGCTTGCTTTAATTGTTTTTAAAATCTCATACTTGATTTTATGTTGAATTTTTTTATATTTTTCTTAAAACAGATTATAAATGAATATCTACCTAAGGATACATGAAGAAAAAGATATTCATTGGCAAGAAAAGTCCATTTATAGTCACCTATACTTTTAAAAGCCTTATTACTCGCTTTAAATGGTTTTATAATCTCATAATTGACTTTAAGTTGATTTTTTTATTTTTGTTTAAAACAAATTATAATTGAATGTCTACCTCCAGAAACATGAAGAAAAAGCCATTCATTTATGAGAAAAGTCAATTTATACTCAGCTATGCCTTCGAAAGCCTTATTACTCGCTTTAAATGGTTTTATAATCTCATAATTGATTTGAATTTGAATTTTTTTATATTTTTTATTAAAATAGGTTATAATTGAATGTCTACTTTGGAAAATGTGAAGGAAAAGATATTCATTGGCATGAAAAAGTTCATTTATAGTCACTTATACCTTTAAAAGCCTTATTACTCGCATTAAATGGCTTTATAATCTCATAACTTACTTGAAGTTTTTTTTTATTTTTGGTGAAATCAGATTATAATTGAATGTCTACCTCGAGAAACATGCAGAAAAAGCCATTCATTGGTGAGAAAAGTTCATTTATACTCACCCATGCCTTCGAAAGCCTTATTGCTTGCTTTAATTGTTTTTATAATCTCATAGTTGATTTTATGTTGAATTTTTTTATATTTTTCTTAAAACAAGTTATAATTGAATGTCTACCTCAAGATACATAAAGAAAAAGATATTCATTGATAAGAAAAGTCCATTTATAGTCACCTATACGTTCAAAAGCATTATTACTCGCTTTAAATGGTTTTATAATCTAATAATTAACTTTAAGTTGAATTATTTTATATTTTTTGTTTAAACAGATTATAATTGAATGTCTACCATGAGGAACATGTAGAAAAGATATTCATTGGCAAGAAAAGTCCATCTATAGCCTTTAATGCCTTCAAAAGATTTATTACTCGCTTTAAATAGTTTTATAATTTCATAATTGATTTGAAGTTGAACTTTTTTACATTTTTTTTAAAATAGATTATAATTGAATGTCTACTTCGGGAAACGTGAAGTAAAAGATATTTATTGGCATGAAAAATTTCATTTATGGTCACCTATGCCTTTAAAAGCCTTATTACTCGTATTAAATGGCTTTATAATCCCATAACTAACTTAAAGTTATTTTTTTTTCATTTTTAGTCAAAACAGATTATAATTAAATGTCTAACTCAAGTAACATGAAGAAAAAGTCATTCATTGGTGAGATAAGTTCATTTATACTCACCCATACCTTCGAAAGCCTTATTACTTGCTTTAATTATTTTTATAATCTCATAATTGATTTCAAGTTGGATTTTTTAACTTTTTTTATTAAAAAAAATTATAATTGAATGTCTACCTTGGAAAACATGAGAAAAAAATATACATGGCAAGAAAAGTCCATTTATAGCCACCTATGCCTTCAAAAGCCTTATTACTCGCTTTAAATAGTTTTATAATCTCATAATTGACTTTAAGTTGAATTTTCTTTTCATTTTTGGTTAAAACAGATTATAATTAAATGTTTGCCTTAAGAAACGTGAAGAACAAGCCATTCATTAGTAAGAGAAGTCCATTTATACTCACTCATGCCTTCGAAAGCCTTATTGCTCGCTTTAAATAGTTTGATAATCTCATAATTGATTTTAAGTTGAATTTTTTTACATTTTCTATTAAAACAGATTATAATTGAACGTTTACTTTGAGAAACGTGAAGAAATAGGTAGTCATTGGCAAAAAAAAGTGTATTTATAGTCACCCATGCCTTCAAAAGCGTTTTTACTTGTTTTAAATAGTTTTATAATCTCATAAATGATTTTAAGTTGAATTTGTTTACCTTTTTCATTAAAAAAGATAATAATTCAATGTCTACCTAGAGAAACATGAAGAAAAAGCCATTCATTGGCAAGAAAAGTCCATTTATAGTCACCCATTCCTTCAAAAGCCTTATTACACGCTTAAAATAGTTTTATAATCTCATAATTGACTTTAAGCTGCATATTTTTTTTTATTTTTAGTTCAAACAGATTATAATTAAATGTCCACCTCTAGAAAAATGAAGAAAAAGCCATTTATTGATGAGAAAAGTCCATTTGTTCTCACCCATGCCTTTGAAAGCCTTATTACTAGCTTTAATTGTTTTTATAATCTCATACTTGATTCTATGTTGAATTTTTTTACATTTTTTTTAAAAAAATTATAACTAAATGTCTACCTTGAGAAACGTGAAGAAAAAGATATTCATTGGCTAGAAAAGTTCATTTACAGTTACCTATGCCTTCAAAAGCCTTGTTACTCACTTTAAGTGGTTTTATAATCTCTTTATTCACTTTAAGTTGATTTTTTTTTCATTTTTTGTTAAAATAAATTATAACTAAATGTTGACCTCGAGAAACATGAAGAAAATTTCATTCATTTGCAAGAAAAGTCCATTTATACTCACCCATGCCTTCAAAAGCCTTATTACTTGCTTTAATTGTTTTTATAATCTCATACTTGATTTTATGTTGAATTTTTTTATATTTTTTATTAAAACAGATTATAACTGAATGTCGACCTTAAGAAACATGAAGAAAAAGATATTCATTGGCAAGAAAAGTCCATTTATAGTGACCTATGCCTTCGAAAGCCTTATTACTCGCTTTAAATGGTTTTATAATCTCATAATTGACTTTAAGTTGAATTTTTCTATTTTGTTTTAAACAAATTATAATTGAATGTCTACCTCCAAAAACATGAAGAAAAAGCCATTTATTCAAGAGAAAAGTCCATTTATACTCAGCCATGCCTTCGAAAGCCTTATTAGTCGCTTTAAATGGTTTTATAATCTCATAATTGATTTGAATTTGAATTTTTTATATTTTTTATTAAAACAGATTATAATTGAATGTCTAGCTCGAGAAACAAGAAAATGATATTCATTGGCATGAAAAAGTTTATTTATAGTCACCTATGCCTTCAAAATCCTTATTACTCGCTTTAAATTGCTTTATAATCTCATAATTGACTTGAAGTTATTTTTTTTTCATTACTGGTCAAAACAGATTATAATTGAATGTCTACCTTGATAAAGATGAAGAAAAAGACATTCATTGGTAAAAAAAGTCTATTTATACTCACCCATGCCTTCGAAAGCTTTATTTTTTGCTTTAATAGTTTTTATATTCTCATAATTGATTTTAAGTTAAATTTTTTTATATTTTTTAGTAAAACAGATTATA
>NW_018397493.1:12064-12209 GCF_002168275.2 Theobroma umbraticum
AAATGGTTTTATAATCTCATAATTGATTTTAAGTTGAATTTTTTTATAGTTTTTTATTCAAATAGATTATAATCCACAATGGGAAACGTGAAAAAAAAAATTTTCATTGACAAGAAAAGTTCATTTACAGTCACTAATGCCTTCA
>NW_018397493.1:12219-12556 GCF_002168275.2 Theobroma umbraticum
TACTTGCTTTAAATGGTTTTATAATCTCACAATTGACTTTAAATTGATTTTTTTTATTTTTACTTAGAACATATTATAACTAAATGTCTACCTCGAGAAACATTAAGAAAAAGCCATTCATTAGTGAGAAAAGTCCATTTACACTCACTCATGCCTTCGAAAGCCTTATTACTTGCTTTAACTGTTTTTATAATCTCATACTTGATTTTATATTGAATTTTTTTATATTTTTTATCAAAACAGATTATAACTGAATGTCTACCTTGAGAAATATAAAAAAAAAGATATTCATTGGTAAGAAAAGTCCAGTTATAGTCACCTATGCCTTTAAAAGCCT
>NW_018397494.1:0-237 GCF_002168275.2 Theobroma umbraticum
AGGTCTTTGACTGAACCACTATAAATCTTTGTGTTTTGTATTTGCTGCTTTATTTTGATTTCATTCCTTGTTAGATTGTTCCTTGTCTTGGATTTAACTTCCCATCATTGAAGTTAAAATTGCCCCCCGCAAATAGAGCTCAAATCTTGTAAGAGCAAAAAAGTACTATTCACCTCCCCTCTAGCACATTGACTTGGGACCAACACAAACTATAATTGAATGTCTACCTTAGGAAAC
>NW_018397494.1:247-490 GCF_002168275.2 Theobroma umbraticum
AATCATTCATTGGTAAAAAAAGTCCATTTCTAGTCACCCATTCCTTCAAAAGCCTTATTTCTCGCTTTAAATGGCTTTATAATCTCAAAATTGATTTTTTGTTCAATTGTTTTTACATTTTTGGTTAAAACAGATTATCATTCAATGTTTACCTTTAGAAACATAAAGAAAAGGCATTCACAGGCAAGAAAAGTCGATTTATAGTCACCCATTCTTTCAAAAGCCTTATTACTCGCTTTAAAT
>NW_018397494.1:500-641 GCF_002168275.2 Theobroma umbraticum
TCTCATAATTGATTTTAAGTTGAATTTTTTATATTTTTGGTTAAAACTAACTATAATTGAATGTCTAACTTGAGAAACATGAAGAAAAATGGATTCATTGGCAAGAAAAGTCCATTTATAGTCACCTATTCCTTCAAAAGC
>NW_018397494.1:651-832 GCF_002168275.2 Theobroma umbraticum
GCTTTAAATGGTTTTACAATCTCATAATTGATTTTAAGTTGATTATTTTTTCATTTTTTGTTAAAACAGATAATAATTGAATGTCTACCTAGTGAAACGTGAAGAAAAAAGCATTCATTGGCAAGAGAAGTCCATTTATAGTCACCTATTCCTTCAAAGGCCGTATTACTCGCTTTAAATG
>NW_018397494.1:842-1009 GCF_002168275.2 Theobroma umbraticum
CTCATAATTGATTTTAAGTTGAATTCTTTACATTTTTAGTTAAAACTAACTATAATTGAATGTCTAACTCAAGAAACATGAAGAAAAATAGATTCATTGGCAAGAAAAATCCAATTATAGTCACCCATTCTTTCAAAAGCCTTATTACTCGCTTTAAATAGTTTTAC
>NW_018397494.1:1019-1134 GCF_002168275.2 Theobroma umbraticum
TTGATTTTAAGTTGATTATTTTTACATTTTTTGTTAAAACAGACAATAATTGGATGTCTATCTTGAGAAACGTGAAGAAAAAGACATTCATTGGCAAGAAAAGTCCATTTATAGT
>NW_018397494.1:1145-1374 GCF_002168275.2 Theobroma umbraticum
TCAAAAGCCTTATTTCTTACTTTAAATGGTTTTATAATCTCAAAATTGATTTTATGTTCAATTTCTTTTACATTTTTAGTTAAAACATATTATAATTCAATGTTTACCATGAGAAACATGAAGAAAAAGGCATTCACTGACAAGAAAAGTCTATTTATAGTCAACCATTCTTTCAAAAGCCTTATCATTCGCTTTAAATGGTTTTATAATCTCATAATTAATTTTAAGT
>NW_018397494.1:1682-1748 GCF_002168275.2 Theobroma umbraticum
TTAAATAGTTTTATAATCTCAAAATTGACTTTAAGTTTTTTTTTTTTTTACATTTTTGGTCAAAAC
>NW_018397494.1:1758-1861 GCF_002168275.2 Theobroma umbraticum
TGAATGTTTAACTTGAAAAACGTAAAGAAAAAGGCATTCATTGACAAAAAAAGTCCATTTAGAATCACCAATTCTTTCGAAAGCCTTATTACTCGCTTTAAAT
>NW_018397494.1:1938-2022 GCF_002168275.2 Theobroma umbraticum
CCTTAAGAAAAATGAAGACAAAAGTATTTATTGACAAAAAAAGTCTATTTACAGTCACGCATTCCTTTAAAAGCCTTATTACTC
>NW_018397494.1:2032-2371 GCF_002168275.2 Theobroma umbraticum
GTTTTATAATCTTATAATTGATTTTGGGTTGAACTTTTTAACATTTTGATTAAAACAAACTATAATTGAATGTCTACCTTAGGAAACGTGAAGAAAAAACCATTCATTTGTAGAAAATGTCTATTTATAGTCACATATTCCTTCAAAAGTCTTATTACTCGCTATAAATGGTTTTATAATCTCAAAATTGATTTTTTACATTTTTGGGTAAAACAGATTATAATTTAATGTTTACCCTGACAAACATAAGGAAAAAGGCATTCACTAGCAATAAAAGTCTATTTTTAGTCACCCATTCTTTCAAAAGCCTTATTACTCGCTTTAAAAGGTTTTATAATC
>NW_018397494.1:2392-2531 GCF_002168275.2 Theobroma umbraticum
ATTTTTTACATTTTTGGTTAAACCTAACTATGATTGAATTTCTAACTTGAGAAACGTGAAGAAAAAGAGATTCATTGATAAGAAAAGTTTATTTATAGTCACCTATTCCTTCAAAAGCCTTATTACTCATTTTAAATAG
>NW_018397494.1:2541-2755 GCF_002168275.2 Theobroma umbraticum
TCATAATTGATTTTAAGTTGATTATTTTTACATTTTTTATTAAAACAGATAATAAATGAATGTTTACCTCGAGAAACGTGAAGAAAAAGACATTCATTGGCAAGGAAAGTCCATTTATAGTCACCCATTCCTTCAAAGGGCTTATTACTAGTTTTCAATGGTTTTATAATCTCATAATTGATTTTAAGTTGAATTTTCTTACTTTTTTCCTTAA
>NW_018397494.1:2855-2996 GCF_002168275.2 Theobroma umbraticum
AGTGAGTAATAAGGCTTTTAAAAGAATGAGAGACTATAAATGGACTTTTCTTGTGGATCAATAGCTTTTTCTACATGTTTTCTAAGGTAAGCATTCGATTATAGTCTGTTTTAATTACAAATGTAAAAAAATTTAACTTAA
>NW_018397494.1:3006-3170 GCF_002168275.2 Theobroma umbraticum
GAGATTCTAAAACTATTTAAAGCTAGTAATAAGGCTTTTGAAGGAATTGGAGACTATAAATAGACTTTTTCTGCCAATGAATGCTTTGTTCTTCACGTTTCTTGAGCAAAACATTCAATTATAGTCTATTTTACTAAAAAATGTAAAAAAGTTCAACTTAAAAT
>NW_018397494.1:3180-3557 GCF_002168275.2 Theobroma umbraticum
ATTATAAAACCATTTAAAGCGAGTGATAAGGCTTTCGAAGGAATGGTTGACTATAAATGGAATTTTCTTGCTAGTGAATGCCTTTTTCTTCATGTTTTTCAAGGTAAACATTGATTTATAATCTGTTTTAACCAAAACTATAAAAAAAATGAACGTAAAATCAATTTTGAGATTATAAAACCATTTAAAGCGAGAGAGATATAGAAGGGCATTGTTTGAAAGACGGTGACTTACATGGACCTTCTTGTCAATGAATTCTTTTTTCTTCATGTTTCTTAAGGTAGACATTCACTTATAGTCTATTTTAAGGAAAAAATTAAGAAAATTTAACTTAAAATCAATTATGAGATTATAAAATCATTCAAAGCGAGTAATAA
>NW_018397494.1:3577-3725 GCF_002168275.2 Theobroma umbraticum
ACTATAAATGGACTTTTCTTGCCAATGAATGCCTTTTTTTTCACGTTTCTCGAGATACACATTCAATTATTATCTGTTTTAACAAAAATGTAAAAATAATCATCTTAAAATCAATTATGAGATTGTAAAACCATTTAAAGCGAGAAAT
>NW_018397494.1:3735-3871 GCF_002168275.2 Theobroma umbraticum
AAGGAATAAGTGACTATAAATGAACTTTTCTTACCAATGAATCCCTATTTCTTCACCTTTCTCGAGTTAGACATTCAATTATAGTTAATTTTAACCAAAATGTAAAAAATTCAATTTAAAATCAATTATGAGATTA
>NW_018397494.1:3881-4047 GCF_002168275.2 Theobroma umbraticum
TAAAGCGAGTAATAAGGCTTTTGAAAGAATGGGTGACTAAAAATGGAGCTTTATTGCTAGTGAATACCTTTTTCTTTATGTTTGTCAACATAAACATTGAATTATAATCTGTTTTACCTAAAAATGTAAAAAAATTGAACATAAAATCAATTTTGAGATTATAAAA
>NW_018397494.1:4057-4342 GCF_002168275.2 Theobroma umbraticum
CGAGAAATAAGACTTTTGAAGGAATGGGTGACTATAAATAGACTTTTTTTACAAATGAATGATTTTTTCTTCACATTTCCTAAGGTAGATGTTCAATTATAGTCTGTTTTAACCAAAATGTAAAAAAGTTCAACCCAAAATTGATTATGAGATTATAAAACTATTTAAATCGAGTAATAAGACTTTTGAAGGAATGTGTGACTATAAATGGACTTTTTTTGCCATTGAATGCTTTTGTCTTCATTTTTCTTAAGGTAGACATTCAATTATAGTCTATTTTTATGA
>NW_018397494.1:4457-4642 GCF_002168275.2 Theobroma umbraticum
AACCATTTAAAGCGAGTAATAAGGCTTTTGAAAGAATAGGTGACTATAAATGGATTTTTCTTACTAGTGAATACCTTTTTCTTTATGTTTGTAAAGGTAAACATTCAATTATAATCTGGTTCGACTCGAAATTTTAAAAAAATTAAACTTAAAGTCAATTTTGAGATTATAAAACCATTTAAAGT
>NW_018397494.1:4652-4972 GCF_002168275.2 Theobroma umbraticum
GCTTTTAAAAGAATGAGAGACTATAAATGGACTTTTCTTGTCGATGAATGGCTTTTTCTACATGTTTTCTAAGGTAAGCATTCGATTATAGTTTGTCTTAATGACAAATGTAAAAAAATTTAACTTAAAATCAATTATTAGATTCTAAAACTATTTAAAGCTAGTAATAAGACTTTTGAAGGAATTGGAGACTATAAATAGACTTTTTTTACCAATGAATTCTTTGTTCTTCACGTTTCTTGAGCTAAACATTCAATTATAGTCTGTTTTACTAAAAAATGTAAAAAAGTTCAACTTAAAATCAATTATGACATTATAAA
>NW_018397494.1:5129-5242 GCF_002168275.2 Theobroma umbraticum
CAATTTTGAGATTATAAAACTATTTAAAGCGAGAAATAAGGCTTTTGAAGGAATTGGCAACTATAAATGGACTTTTCTTACCAATGAATGTTTTTTTCTTCATATTTCTTAAG
>NW_018397494.1:5342-5655 GCF_002168275.2 Theobroma umbraticum
ACTCGCTTTAAATAGTTTTATAATCTCATAATTGATTTTAAGTTGAATTCTTTACATTTGTGGTTAAAACTAACTATAATTGAATGTCTAACTCGAGAAACGTGAAGAAAAATAGATTCATTGACAAGAAAAGTCCCTTTATAGTCACCCATTCCTTCAAAAACTTTATTACTCACTTTAAATGGTTTTACAATCTCATAATTGATTTTAAGTTGATTAGTTTTACTTTTTTTGTTAAAACAGATAATAATTGAATGTCACCTTGAGAAACGTGAAGAAAAAGACATTCATTGGCAAGAAAAGTCCATTTATA
>NW_018397494.1:5668-5885 GCF_002168275.2 Theobroma umbraticum
TTAAAAGCCTTATTTCTCACTTTAAATGGTTTTATAATCTCAAAATTGATTTTATATTCAATTTTTTTACATTTTTTGTTAAAACAGATTATAATTTAATGTTTACCTTGATAAACATGAAGAAGAAGGCATTCGCTAGCAAGAAAAGTCCATTTATAGTCAACCATTCCTTTAAAAGCCTTATCACTCGCTTTAAATGGTTTTATAATCTCATAAT
>NW_018397494.1:6200-6365 GCF_002168275.2 Theobroma umbraticum
TTAAATAGTTTTATAACCTCATAATTGATTTTAAGTTGAAGTTTTTTACATTTGTCATTAAAACTGACTATAATCGAATGCTTGCCTTAGGAAACACGTAGAAAAAGCCATTTATTGGCAAGAAAAGTCTATTTATAGTCTCCCATTCTTTTAAAAGCCTTATTA
>NW_018397494.1:6446-6736 GCF_002168275.2 Theobroma umbraticum
TTGAATGTTTAACTTGAAAAACGGATAGAAAAAGGCATTCATTGACAAGAAAAGTCCATTTAAAATCACCAATTCTTTCAAAAGCCTTGTTACTCGCTTTAAATAGTTTTATAATGTTATAATTAATTTTACATTAAATTTTTTTACATTTTTGGTTAAAACAGACTATAATTGGATCTCTACCATAAGAAACATGAAGACAAAGGCATTCATTGCCAAAAAAAATCCATTTACAGTCATGCATTCATTCAAAAGCCTTATTACTCACTTTAAATAGTTTTATAATCTCA
>NW_018397494.1:6746-7062 GCF_002168275.2 Theobroma umbraticum
TAGGTTGAACTTTTTTACATTTTGGTTAAAACAGACTATAATTGAATGTCCACCTTAGAAAACGTGAAGAAAAAATCAGTCATTGGTAAAAAAGGTCCATTTATAGTCACCCATTTCTTCAAAAGCCTTCTTTCTCGCTTTAAATGATTTTGTAATCTCAAAATTAATTTTATGTTCAATTTTTTTTATATTTTTGGTTAAAATAGATTATAATTCAATATTTACCTTGAGAAACATAAAGAAAAAAGCATTCACTAGTAAGAAAAGTCCATTTATAGTCACTCATTCTTCCAAAAGCCTTATTACTCGCTTTAAA
>NW_018397494.1:7072-7216 GCF_002168275.2 Theobroma umbraticum
ATCTCATAATTGATTTTAAGTTGAATTTTTTACATTTTTGGTTAAAACTAACTATAATAGAATGTCTAACTTGAGAAACATGAAGAAAAATTGATTCATTGGTAGGAAAAGTCTATTTATTGTCACCTATTCCTTCAAAAGCCT
>NW_018397494.1:7226-7363 GCF_002168275.2 Theobroma umbraticum
TTTAAATAGTTTTACAATCTCATAATTGATTTTAAGTTAATTATTTTTATATTTTTTATTAAAACAGATAATAATTGAATGTTTACCTTAAGAAACGTGAAGAAAAAGGCATTCATTGGCAAGAAAAGTCCATTTAT
>NW_018397494.1:7690-7824 GCF_002168275.2 Theobroma umbraticum
TATGTTCAATTGTTTTTACATTTTTGGTTAAAACAGATTATAATTCAATGTTTACCTTGAGAAACATGAAGAAAAAGCATTCACTAGCAACAAAAGTCCATTTATAGTCAACCATTCCTTCAAAAGCCTTATCA
>NW_018397494.1:7834-8018 GCF_002168275.2 Theobroma umbraticum
ATAGTTTTATAATCTCATAATTGATTTTAAATTGAACCTTTTTACATTTATTAGTAAAACAGACTATAATTGAATGTTTGACTTGAGAAACGTGAAAAACAAACCATTCATTGACAAGAAAAGTCTATTTATAGTCTTCAATTCCTTCAAAAGCCTTAGTACTAGCTTTAAATAGTTTTATAAT
>NW_018397494.1:8028-8376 GCF_002168275.2 Theobroma umbraticum
ATTTTAAGTTAAATTTTTTTACATTTGTTATTAAAACAGACTATAATCGAATGCTTACCTTAGAAAACATGTAGAAAAAGCTACTCATTGACAAGAAAATTCCATTTATAGCCTCTCATTCTTTTAAAAGCCTTATTACTCACTTTATATGGTTTTATAATCTCAAAAATGACTTTAAGTTCAATATTTTTTTTACATTTTTAGTCAAAACAGATTGTAATTGAATGTTTACCTTGACAAATATAAAGAAAAAGGCATTCACTGGTAAGAAAAGTCCATTTACAGTCACCCATTTTTTCGAAACCCTTATTACTCGCTTTAAATGGTTTTATAATCTTATAATTGATT
>NW_018397494.1:8386-8530 GCF_002168275.2 Theobroma umbraticum
TTTCTTACATTTTTCATAAAAATAGACTATAATTGAATGTCTACCTTAAGCAAAATGAAGACAAAAGCATTCATTGGCAAAAAAAATCTATTTACAGTCATGCATTCCTTCAAAAGCCTTATTACTCGCTTTAAATAGTTTTAT
>NW_018397494.1:8540-8715 GCF_002168275.2 Theobroma umbraticum
TTGATTTTAGGTTGAACTTTTTTACATTTTGATTAAAACAGACTATAATTGAATGTCTGCCTTTGGAAATGTGAAGAAAAAATCATTGTTGGTAGAAAAGGTCTATTTATAGTCACCCATTCCTTCAAAAGTCTTATTTCTCGCTTTTAATGGTTTTATAATCTCAAAATTGATT
>NW_018397494.1:8725-9019 GCF_002168275.2 Theobroma umbraticum
TTTTTTTTACATTTTTAGTTAAAAAAGATTATAATCCAATGTTTACCTTGAAAAACATAAAGAAAAAGACATTCACTAGTAAGAAAAGTCCATTTTTAGTCACACATTCTTTCAGAAGCCTTATTACTCACTTTAAATGGTTTTATAATCTGAAAATTTATTTTAAGTTGAATTTTTTATATTTTTAGTTAAAAATAACTATAATTGAATGTCTAACTCGAGAAACATGAAGAAAAAGAGATTCATTGGTAAGAACAGTCCATTTATAGTCACCTATTCCTTCAAAAGCCTTAT
>NW_018397494.1:9153-9273 GCF_002168275.2 Theobroma umbraticum
TAAGTTGATTATTTTTACATTTTTTATTAAAACAGACAATAATTGAATGTGTACATCAAGAACCGTGAAGAAATAGGCATTCATTGGTAAGAAAAGTCCATTTATAGTCACCCATTCCTT
>NW_018397494.1:9283-9975 GCF_002168275.2 Theobroma umbraticum
ATTACTCGCTTTAAATGGTTTTATAATTTCATAATTAATTTTAAGTTGAATTTTCTTACTTTTTTCCTTAAATAGATTATAAATGAATGTCTACCTCAAGAAACATGAAGAAAAAAGCATTCATTGGCAAGAAAAGTCTATTTATAGTCACCTATTATTTGAAAAGCCTTATTTCTCGCTTTAAATGGTTTTATAATCTCAAAATTGATTTTACGTTCATTCTTTTTTACATTTTTGGTTAAAACAGATTATAATTCAATGTTTACCTTGAAAAACATGAAGAAAAGGCATTTACTAGCAAGAAAAGTTCATTTATAGTCAACCATTCCTTCAAAAGCCTTATCACTTGCTTTAAATGGTTTTATAGATGATTTTAACTTTGATTTTTTTATTTTTTAGTAAACAAGACATATAATTGTTGTAGCCTGAGAAACGTGTAGACAAAAGCATTCATTGCAAGAAAAGTCTATTTATAGTCAACCATAACTTCAAAAGCCTTATCACTCGCTTTAAATGGTTTTATAATTTCATAATTGATTTTAAGCTGAACTTTTTTATAGCTTTTAGTAAAACAGATTATAATTAAATGTTTAGCTCGAGAAACATGAGGAACAAAGTATTCATTAGCAAGAAAAGTCTATTTATAGTCTCCAATTCATTCAAAAGCCTTATTACTAGCTTTAAATTGTTTT
>NW_018397494.1:9985-10138 GCF_002168275.2 Theobroma umbraticum
AATTAATTTTAAGTTGAATTTTTTTACATTTGTCATTAAAACAGACTATAATTGAATGCTTGCCTTAGAAAACGGGTAGAAAAGTCATTTATTGACAAGAAAAGTCCATTTATAGTCTCTCATTATTTTAAAAGCCTTATTACTCACTTTAAA
>NW_018397494.1:10148-10299 GCF_002168275.2 Theobroma umbraticum
ATCTCAAAATTGACTTTAAGTTCAATTTTTTTCTTACATTTTTTGTCAAAACAGATTATAATTGAATGTTTAACTTAAAAAACATAAAGAAAAAGGCATTCATTAACAAGAAAAGCCCATTTAAAATCACCAATTCTTTCAAAAGCCTTAT
>NW_018397494.1:10309-10621 GCF_002168275.2 Theobroma umbraticum
AAATAGTTTTATAACCTCATAATTAATTTAAGTTGAATTTTTTTACGTTTTTGGTTAAAATATACTATAATTGGATCTCTACCTTAAGAAACATGAAGACAAAAGCATTCATTACCAAAAAAAGTCCATTTAAGCCTTATTACTCATTTTAAATAGTTTTATAATCTCATAATTGATTTCAGATTGAACTTTTCTACATTTTGGTTAAAACAGACTATAATTGAATGTCTATCTTAGGAAACGTGAAGAAAAAATCATTTATTGGTAAAAAAAGGTCCATTTATGCTCACTCATTCCTTCAAAAGCCTTATT
>NW_018397494.1:10631-10811 GCF_002168275.2 Theobroma umbraticum
AATGGTTTTATAATCTCAAAATTAATTTTATGTTCAATTTTTTTACATTTTTAGTTAAAACATATTATAATTCAGTGTTTAACTTGAAAAACATAAAGAAAAAGACATTCACTGGAAAGAAAAGTCCATTTATAGACACTCATTCTTTCAAAAGCCTTATTACTCGCTTTAAATGGTTTT
>NW_018397494.1:10821-11000 GCF_002168275.2 Theobroma umbraticum
AATTGATTTTAAGTTGAATGTTTTACATTTTTGGTTAAAAATAACTATAATTGAATGTCTAACTCAAGAAACATGAAGAAAAAGGGATTCATTGGTAAGAAAAGTCTATTTATAGTCACCTATTCCTTCAGAATCCTTATTACTCGCTTTCAATGATTTTATAATCTCATAATTGATTT
>NW_018397494.1:11010-11152 GCF_002168275.2 Theobroma umbraticum
ATTTTTACATTTTTTGTTAAAACAGATAATAATTGAATGTGTACCTTGAGAAACGTGAAGAACAAGACATTCAATGGCAAGAAAAGTCTATTTATAGTCACCCATTCCTTCAAACGCCTTGTTACTCGCTTTAAATGGTTTT
>NW_018397494.1:11162-11365 GCF_002168275.2 Theobroma umbraticum
AATTGATTTTAAGTTAAATTTTCTTACTTTTTTCCTTAAAATAGACTATAAGTGAATGTCTACTGCAAGAAACGTGAAGAAAAAAGAATTCATTAGCAAGAAAAGTCCATTTATAGTCACCTAGTCCTTTAAAAGCCTTATTTCTCACTTTAAATGGTTTTATAATCCCAAAATTGATTTTACGTTCATTTTTTTTACATTTT
>NW_018397494.1:11469-11889 GCF_002168275.2 Theobroma umbraticum
AAAAAGGCATTCATTGGCAAGAAAAGTCTATTTATAGTCACTCATTCCTTCAAAGGCCTTATTACTCGCGTTAAATGGTTTTATAATCTCATAACTGATTTTAAGTTAAATTGTTTTATATTTTTCCTTAAAATAGACTATAAATGAATGCCTACCTCAAAAAACGTGAAGAAAAAAGCATTTGTTGGCAAGAAAAGTCTATTTATTGTCACCCATCCCTTCAAAAGTCTTATTTCTTGCTTTAAATGGTTTTATAATCTCAAAATTGATTTATGTTCAATTTTTTTTATAATTCTAGTTAAAATGTATTATAATTCAATGTTTACCTTAAGAAACATAAAGAAAAAGGCATTCACTAGCATGAAAAGTCCATTTATAGTCAACCATTCCTTCAAAAGCCTTATTACTCTCTTTAAATGG
>NW_018397494.1:11899-12063 GCF_002168275.2 Theobroma umbraticum
TCATAATTGATTTTAAGTTGAACTTTTTTACTTTTTTTAGTAAAACAGACTATAATTGAATGTTTAGCTTGAGAAATATGAAGAACAAAGCATTCATTGCTAAAAAATATCTATTTATAGTCTCTAATTCCTTCAAAAGCCTTATTACTAGCTTTAAATAGTTT
>NW_018397494.1:12073-12220 GCF_002168275.2 Theobroma umbraticum
TAATTGATTTTAAGTTGAATTTGTTTTACATTTATCATTAAAACAGACTATAATCGAATGCTTACCTTAGGAAACATGTAGAAAAAGTCATTCATTAACAAGTAAAATCCATTTATAGTCTCTCATTCTTTTAAAAGCCTTATTACT
>NW_018397494.1:12230-12402 GCF_002168275.2 Theobroma umbraticum
GGTTTTATAATCTCAAAATTGACTTTAAGTTCAATTTTTTATATATATTTTTAATCAAAACAGATTATAATTGAATGTTTACCTTGAGAAACATAAAAAAAAGGCATTCACTGGCAAAAAAAGTCCATTTATAGTCACCTATTCTTTCAAAAGCCTTATTACTCGCTTTAAA
>NW_018397495.1:0-139 GCF_002168275.2 Theobroma umbraticum
TAAGTTGATTTTTTTATACTTTTTATTAAAACATATTATAATTGAATGTCTACCTTGAGAAATGCAAATAAAAAGATATCCATTGACAAGAAAAGTCTGTTTATGGTCTCCCATGCCTTCGAAAGCCTGTTTACTTGCT
>NW_018397495.1:149-329 GCF_002168275.2 Theobroma umbraticum
TTATAATCTCATAATTGATTCAAAGCTTATTGTTTTTATATTTTTTATTGAAATAGATTATAATTAAATGTCTACCTTGAGAAATGTGAAGAAAAAAATATCCATTAGCAAAAAAAATCCATTTATTGTCATCCATGCCTTCGAAAGCCTTAATACTCGCTTTAAATATTTTTATAATCT
>NW_018397495.1:339-431 GCF_002168275.2 Theobroma umbraticum
TTTAAGTTGATGTTTTTATACTTTTTATTAAAATAGATTAGAATTGAATGGCTACCTCAGGACGTGCGAATAAAAAGATATCCGTTGACAAG
>NW_018397495.1:441-641 GCF_002168275.2 Theobroma umbraticum
TTATAGTCACCCATGCCTTCGAAAGGCTGTGTACTTGCTTTAAATATTTTTATAATACATAATTGATTCAAAGCTTAGTTTTTTATATTTTTTATAAAAATAGATTATAATTGAATGTTTACCTGGGAAAATGTCAAGAAAAAGATATCCATTAGCAAGAAAAGTTCATTTATTGTCACCCATACCTTTGAAAGCCTTAT
>NW_018397495.1:651-969 GCF_002168275.2 Theobroma umbraticum
AAATGTTTTTATAATCTCATAATTGACTTCAAGTTGATTTTTTTATACTTTTTATTAAAACAGATTATAATTAAATGTTTACCTCGAGAAATGTGAAGAAAAAGATATCGATTAGCAAAAAAAGTTCATTTATAGTCACCCATGCTTTCAAGAGCTTTATTACTCATTTTAAATAGTTTTATAATTTAATAATTGATTTTCAGTTGCATGTTTTTACAATTTTTAGTAGAAAAGATTATAATTGATTGTCTACCACGGGACACATGTAGAAAAAGATATCCATTGGCAAGAAAAGTCCATTTATAGTCACCCATGCCT
>NW_018397495.1:981-1156 GCF_002168275.2 Theobroma umbraticum
TTACTCGCTTTAAATGTTTTTATAATCTCATAATTGATTTTAAGTTGATTTTTTATACTTTTTATTAAAATATATTATAATTGAATGTCTACCTTGAGAAATGTGAATAAAAAGATATCCGCTGACAAGAAAAATCTGTTTATGGTCGCCCTTGCCTTCGAAAGCCTATTTACTT
>NW_018397495.1:1166-1677 GCF_002168275.2 Theobroma umbraticum
TTTTTATAATCTCATAATTGATTCAAAGCTTATTGTTTTTATATCTTTTATTAAATAGATTATAATTGAATGTCTACCTCAAGAAATGTGAAGCAAAATATATCCATTAGTAAGAAAAGTCTATTTATTGTCATCCATTCCTTTGAAATCCTTAATACTCGCTTTAAATATTTTTATAATCTCATAATTGACTTTAAGTTGATGTTTTTATACTCTTTATTAAAATAGATTATAATTGAATGCCTACCTCGAAAAATGTGAATAAAAGTATATCCGTTGACAAGAAAAGTCCGTTTATAGTCACCCATGCCTTCGGAAGCCTTCTTACTCGCTTTAAATATTTTTAAAATCTCATAATAGATTTTAAGCTGAATTTTTTTATATTTTTTATTCAAACAAATTATAATTTAATGTTCACCTCTAGAAATATGAAGAAAAAGATATCTATTGGTAAGAAAACTCCAATTATAGTCACCCATACCTTCGAAAGCCTTATTACTTACTTTAAATG
>NW_018397495.1:1687-1788 GCF_002168275.2 Theobroma umbraticum
CTCATAATTGATTTTAAGTTTATTTTTTTACATTTTTATTAAAACAGATTATAACTAAATGTCTACCTCAAGAAACGTAAAGAAAAAGATATCCATTGGTA
>NW_018397495.1:1798-1886 GCF_002168275.2 Theobroma umbraticum
ATTTATAGTCACCCATACCTTCAGAAGTCTTATTACTCACTTTAAATGATCTTTAATCTCATAAATGATTTTAAGTTGAGTTTTTTTA
>NW_018397495.1:1896-2277 GCF_002168275.2 Theobroma umbraticum
TAAAATAGATTATAATTGAATGTCAACCGCTGAAAACATTATAAAAAAGATATTCATTGACAAGAAATATTGATTTATAGTCATCGATGCCTTCAAAAGCCTTATTATTCACTTTAAAAGTTTGTATTATCTCATAATTAAATTTAAGTTGAATTATTTTACATTTTCATTCAAAACAGATAATAATTGAATGTTTGCCTCGAGGACATGAAAAAAAAGATATCTATTAGGAAAAAAAGCCTTATTAGTTGTTTTAAATATTTTTATAATCTTATAATTAATTTTAAGTTTAATTTTTTTACATTTTTTGTTAAAATAGTTAATAATTGAATGTTTGCCTCAAGAAAAGTGAAGAAAAAGATATCCATTGGCAAGAAAAGT
>NW_018397495.1:2287-2507 GCF_002168275.2 Theobroma umbraticum
TCACCCATGCCTTCAAAAGCCTTATTACTCACTCTAAATATTTTTATAATCTCATAATTGATTTGAAGTTAAATTTTTTTATATTTTTAGTTAAAACATATAATAATTGAATATCTGCCTTAGGAAACGTAAAGAAAAAGATATCCATTAGTAAGAAAAGTCTGTTTATACTCACCCGTACCTTCAAAACTCTATTACTCACTTTAAATATTTTTATAAT
>NW_018397495.1:2517-2852 GCF_002168275.2 Theobroma umbraticum
ATTTTAAGTTGAATTTTTTTACACTTTTTATTGAAATAGATTATAATTGAATTTTTACCTTAAGAAATATGAAGAAAAGATATCCATTGATAAGAAAAGTCCATTTATAGTCACCTATGCCTTCATAAGCCTTATTACTCGATTTAAATGGTTTTATAATCTCATAATTGCTTTTAAGTTTTTTTTTTATATTTTTTATTTAAATAAATTATAATTAAATATCTACCTCGAGAAAAATGAAGAAAAAGATATCCATTGGCAAGAAAAGTTCATTTATAGTCATTCATGCCTTCAAAAGCCTTATTAGTCGCTTTAAATATTTTTATAATCTCATA
>NW_018397495.1:2862-3007 GCF_002168275.2 Theobroma umbraticum
AGTTGAATTTTTTTATATTTTTGGTTGAAACAGATAATAATTGAATGTCTGCCTCAAGAAATGTGAAAAAAAAGATATCAATTGGCAAGAAAGTCCATTTATAACCAGCCATGCCTTCAAAAGCCTTATTACTCGCTTTAAATAG
>NW_018397495.1:3017-3767 GCF_002168275.2 Theobroma umbraticum
TTATAATTGATTTTAAGTTAAATTTTTTTATATTTTTTTATTAAAACAGACTGTAATTGAATGTCTTCCTCAGGAAACATGAAGAAGAAGCCATTCATTCATAGGAAAAGTCCATTTCTAGTCACTCATACCTTCAAAAGCCTTATTAGTAGTTTTAAATAGTTTTATAATCTCATAATTAGTTTTAAGTTAAATGTTTTTATATTTTTTCTTAAAACAGATTATAATTGAATGTCAGTATCAAGAAACATGCAGAAAAAGATATCCATTGGTAAAAAAAGTTTATTTATAGTCACCAATGCCTTCAAAAGCCTTATTACTCGCTTTAAATAGTTTTATAATCTCATAATTAATTTTAAGTTAATTTTTTTATATTTTTTATTAAAACATATTATAATTAAATATCTACCTTGAGAAACATGAAGAAAAAGATATCCATTAGCAAGAAAAGTCCATTTATAGTCACCCATGCCTTCAGAAGCCTTATTACTCGTTTTAAATAGTTTTATAATCTCATAATTGATTTTAAGTTGACTTTGTCTATATTTTCTATTAAAATAGATTATAATTGAATGCCTACCACCGAAAACATGAACGAAAAGGTATCCATTGGTAAGAAAAAGTTCATTTATAGTCACCCATGCCTTCGAAAGCTTTATTACTCGATTTAAGTGGTTTTATAAACTCATAATTGATTTTAAATTAATTTTTTTTACATTTTTCTTTCAAACAGATAATAATTGAATGTCT
>NW_018397495.1:3777-4211 GCF_002168275.2 Theobroma umbraticum
ACATGAAGAAAAAGATATCCATTAGCAAGAAAAGTTCATTTATAGTCACACATGTCTTTAAAAGCCTTATTACTCACCTTAAATGCTTTTACAATCTCATAATTGATTTTCAGTTGAATTTTTTTATATTTTTGGTTAAAACAAATAATAACTGAATGTTTGCCTCGAGAAACGTTAAGAAAAAGAAATTTATTCAGAAGAAAAGTTTATTTACAGTCACCCATACCTTCGAAGGCCTTATTACTTACTTTAAATAGTTTTATAGTCTCATAATTGATTTTAACTGTAATTTTTTTTACATTTTTTATTAAAATAGATTATAATTAATTGTCTACCACAAGAAACATAAAAAAAAAGATATCTATTGGTAAGAAAAGTCCATTATAGTCTCTCATACCTTCGAAAGGCTTATTACTTGCTTTAAATGGTTTTAT
>NW_018397495.1:4221-4809 GCF_002168275.2 Theobroma umbraticum
TTGATTTTAAGTTGAATTTTTTTTACATTTTTTGTTAAAATAGATAATAATTGAATGTCTAGCTTAGGAAACGTAAAGAAAAAGATATCCATTAGTAAGAAAAATCTATTTATTATCACCCATGCCTTTAAAAACCTTATTAGTCGCTTTAAATATTTTTATATTTTCATAATTGATTTTAAGCAGAATTTTTTTATATTTTTGGTTAAAACAGAAAATAATTGAATGTCTGGCTCAACAAACGTGAAGAAAAAGATATCCATTAGCAAGAAAAGTCCATTCATAAGCAGTCATACCTTCGAAAGCCTTATTACTCGCTATGAATAGTTTTACAATCTCATAATAGATTTTAAGTTAAATTTTTTTACGTTTTTTATTTAAAAAGATTATAATTGAATATTTGCCTCGAGAAACTTGAAAAAAAAGATATCTACCGATAAAAAAAGTTCAGTTATATTTTTTATAAAATCAGATTATAACTGAATGTCCACCTCAAGAAACATGAAGAAAAAGATATCCATTGGTAAAAAAAGTCTATTTATAGTCACCCATAGCTTCGAAAGCCTTATTACTCACTTTAAATAGTTT
>NW_018397495.1:4819-4919 GCF_002168275.2 Theobroma umbraticum
TAATTGATTTTAAGTTGAATTTTTTTACACTTTTATTAAAACAGATTATAATTGAATTTTACCTCTAGAAACGTGAAGAAAAGATATCCATTGGCAAAAA
>NW_018397495.1:4929-5084 GCF_002168275.2 Theobroma umbraticum
ATAGTCACCCATGCCTTTAAAAGTCTTATTGCTCGCTTGAAATATTTTTATAATCTCGTAATTGATTTTAAGTTCAATTTTTTTATATTTTTTATTAAAACAGATTATAATTAAATTTTTACCTCGAGAAACATAAAGAAAAAGATATCCATTGG
>NW_018397495.1:5094-5613 GCF_002168275.2 Theobroma umbraticum
CCATTTATAGTCACTCATGCCTTCAAAAGCCTTATTGGTCACTTTAAATGTTTTTATAATATCATAATTGATTTTAAGTTGAATATTTTTACTATTTTGGTTGAAACAGAAAATAATTGAATCTCTACCTCAACAAACGTCAAGAAAAAGATATCATAATTCAAAAGCCTTATTGCTCTTTTTAATGGCTTTATGATCTCATAATTGATTTTAAGCTGAATTTTTTTATATTTTTGATTTAAACAAATTATAATTTAATGTCTACACTAGGAAACATAAAGAGAAAAATATCCATTAGTAAGAAAAGTCCATTTATAGTCACTCATGCCTTCGAAAGTCTTATTAGTTGCTTTAAATATTTTTATAATCTCATCATTGATGTTAAGTTGAATTCTTTTCCTTTTTTAGTTAAAACAGATAATAATTGAATGTCTGCCTCAAGAACGTGAAGAAAAAGATATCCATTGGTGAGAAAAATCTATTTATATTCACCCATGCCTTCGAAAGCCTTATTACTCG
>NW_018397495.1:5623-6178 GCF_002168275.2 Theobroma umbraticum
TTTTATAATCTCATAATTGATTTTAAATTGATTTTTTTTACATGTTTTTATTAAAATAGATTATAGTTGAACGTTTACCTCAAGAAACGTGAAGAAAAGATATCCATTGGCAAAACGTGAAGAAAAGATATCCATTGGCAAGAAAAATCCATTTATAGTCACTTATGCCTTCGAAAGCCTCATTGCTCACTTTAATATTTTTATAATCTCATAATTGATTTTACGCTAAATTTTTTTATGTTTTTTATTAAAGTAGATTATAATTAAATGTCTACCTTGAGAAATGTGAAGAAAAAGATATCCATTAGCAAGAAAAGTCCATTATAGTCACCTATGCCTTCGAAAGCCTTATTACTCGCTTTAAATATTTTTATAATCTAATAATTGATTTTAAGTTGAATTTTTTATATTTTTTATTAAAATAGATTATAATTGAATGTTTACCTCAAGAAATGTGATAAAAATATATCCATTGGTACGAAAAGTCCATTTATAGTCACCTATACCTTCAAAACTCTTATTACTCGCTTTAAATATTTTTATAATCTCATAATT
>NW_018397495.1:6188-6306 GCF_002168275.2 Theobroma umbraticum
TGAATTTTTTTATATTTTTTTATTAAAACAGACTATAATTAAAAGTTTATCTTGGGAAACATGAAGAAAAAGATATCCATTGGGAAGAAAATTCTATTTATAGTCACCCATGCCTTTA
>NW_018397495.1:6316-6539 GCF_002168275.2 Theobroma umbraticum
TACTCGCTTGAAATGTTTTTATAATCTCATAATTGATTTCAAGTTGACTTTTTTTACATTTTTTATTGAAACAAGTTATAATTGAATGTCCATCTCGAGAAACATGAAGAACTAGATATCCATTGGTAAGAAAAGTCCACTTATAGTCACCCATGTCTTCGAAAGCCTTATTACTCGCTTGAAATGTTTCTATAATCTCATAATTGATTTTAAGTTAATTTTT
>NW_018397495.1:6549-6834 GCF_002168275.2 Theobroma umbraticum
TCATAAAAACAGATTATAGTTGAATGTCTACCTTAGAAAACATTAAGAAAAACATATCCATGGGTAAGAACAGTCCATTTATAGTCACCCATGCCTTCGAAAGCCTTATTACTTGCTTGAAATGCTTTTATAATCTGGCAATTGATTTGAAGTTAAATTTTTTTACATTTTTAATTGAAACAGGTTATGATTGAATGTCTACCTCGAGAAACATGAAAAATAAGATATCCATTGGCAAGAAAAGTCCATTTATTGTCACTCATGCCTTTGAAAGCCTTATTACTC
>NW_018397495.1:6844-7006 GCF_002168275.2 Theobroma umbraticum
TTTTTATAATCTCATAATTGATTTTAATTTAATTTTTTTTGTATTTTTCGATAAAACAGATAATAATTGAATGTCTGTCTTGACAAACATGAAGAAAAAGACATTCATTGGCATAAAAAGTCCATTTATGGTCACCTATGCCTTCCAAAGCCTTATTACTCA
>NW_018397495.1:7016-7583 GCF_002168275.2 Theobroma umbraticum
TTTTATAATCTCATAATTGATTTTAAGTTGAATTGTTTTACATTTTCCATTAAACTAGATTATAATTGAATGTCTACCTCAAAAAATGTGAAGAAAAACATATCTATGGGCAAGAAAAGTCCATTTATAGTCACCTATGCCTTCAAAAGCCTTTCAATTTAAATGGTTTTTAATAATCTCATAATGATTTTAAGTTGAATTTTTTTATATTTTATTAAACAGATTATAATTGAATGTCTACCTTGAGAAACATGAAGAATAATATATCTATTGGCAAGAAAGGTCCATTTACAGTCACTCATGCCTTCGGAAGCCTTTTCACCTGCTTTAAATGTTTTTATAATCTCATAATTGAATTTAAATTGAGTTTTTATACATTTTTTGTTAAAACAGATAATAATTGAATGTTTGTCTCAAGAAACATGAAGAAAAAGATATCTATTGGCAATAAAAGTCCATTTAGAGTCAGCCACGCCTTTAAAAACCTTATTACTCGCTTTAAAGAGTTTTATAATCTTATAGTTGACTTTAACTTGAAGTTTTTTACATTTTTTATTAAAATAGATT
>NW_018397495.1:7593-7853 GCF_002168275.2 Theobroma umbraticum
GTCTACCTTAAGAAACATGAAGAAAAGGTAGCCACTGGCAAGAAAAGTTCATTTATAGTCGCCTATGCCTTCGAAAGCCTTATTACTCGCTTTCAACGATTTTATAATCTTATAATTGATTTTATGTTAATTTTTTTATATTTTTGGTTAAAATAGATAATAATTGAATGTATACCTCAAAAAACATGAAGAAAAGGCATCTATTAGCAAGAAAAGTCCATTTATAGTCATCCATACCTTCGAAAGCCTTATTACTCGCT
>NW_018397495.1:7864-8042 GCF_002168275.2 Theobroma umbraticum
TATAATCTCATAGTTAATTTTAACTTGAATGTTTTTACATTTTTTCTTAAAACAGATTGTAATAGAATATCTACCTCAAGAAACATGAAGAAAAAGGTATCCATTGACAAGAAAAAGTCCATTTATAGTCACCCATACTTTCAAAAGTCTTATTACTCGCTTTAAATGGTTTTATAAT
>NW_018397495.1:8052-8987 GCF_002168275.2 Theobroma umbraticum
ATTTTAAGTTAAATTTTTTTTGTATTTTTGGTTAAAATACTTAATAATTGAATATCTACCTAGAAAAATGTGAAGAAAAAGACATCTATTGGCAAGAAAAGTCCATTTATAGTCACCCATATCTTCGAAAGCCTTATTCTTCACTTTAAATGATTTTATAATCTCATAGTTATTTTTAACTTGAATGTTTTTACATTTTCTCTTCAAACAGATTGTAATTGAATATCTACCTCGAGAAATATGAAAAAAAAGGTATCCATTGACAAGAAAAAGTCTATTTATAGTCACCTATACCTTCAAAAGTCTTATTACTCACTTTAAATGGTTTTATAATCTCATAATTGATTTTAAGTTAAATTTTTTTACATTTTTGGTTAAAACAGATAATAATTGAATGTCTGCCTTGGGAATATGAAGAAAAAGATATCCATTGGCAAGAAAAATCTATTTATAGTCACCTATCCTTTCAAAAGCCTTATCACTCGCTTTAAATGTTTTTATAATCTTAGAATTGATTTTAAGTTAAATTTTTTTATATTTTCGGTTAAAACAGATAATAATTGAATGTTTTCCTTAAGAAACGTGAAGAAAAAGATATCCATTGGTAAGGAAAGTCTATTTATGGTCACCCATACCTTTAAAAGCCTTATTACTCGCTTGAAATTTTTTTATAATCTCATAATTAATTTTAAATTGATCATTTTTGTATTCTTTATTAAAACAAATTATAATTGAATGTCTAACTCAAGAAATATGAAGAAAAAGATATTCATTAGCAAGAAAAGTCCATTGGTAAACACCCATGCCTTTGAAACTCTTATTACTCGCTTTAAATGATTTTATAATCTCATAATTGATTTTGTGTTGAATTTTTTTATTAAAATAGATTACAATTGAATGTTTACATTGAGAAACATGAAGAAAAAGATATCCAT
>NW_018397495.1:8997-9255 GCF_002168275.2 Theobroma umbraticum
AGTCCATTTATAGTTACTCATGCCTTCGATAACCTTATTTCTCCCTTTAAATGTTTTTATAATCTCATAATTGACTCTAGGTTAAGTTTTTTAAATATTTTTATAAAAATAGATTATAATTGCATGTCTACCTTAGGAAACGTGAAGAAAAAGATATCCATTGGTAAGAAAATCCATTTATAGTCACCCATACCTTCGAAAGCCTTTTTACTCGCTTTAAATGTTTGTATAATCTTATAATTGATTTTAAGTTGAATT
>NW_018397495.1:9265-9381 GCF_002168275.2 Theobroma umbraticum
TTTAGTTAAAACAGATAATAATTAAATGTTTGCCCTGAGAAACATAAAGAAAATGATATCCATTGGCAAAAAAGTCCATTTACAGTCACCCATACCTTCAAAAGCCTTATTACTCG
>NW_018397495.1:9391-9708 GCF_002168275.2 Theobroma umbraticum
TTTTATAATTTCATAATTGATTTTAAGTTGAATTTTTTTACATGTTTTATTAAAGCAGATTATAATTGAATATCTACGATGAAACACATGAGGAAAAAAATATCCATTATCAAGAAAAGTCTATTTATAGTCAACCATACCTTTGAAAGCCTTGTTACTTTCTTTAAATGATTTTGTAATCTTATAATTGATTTTAAGTTAAATTTTTTTATATTTTTTATTAAAACATACCATAATTGAATGTCTACCTAGAGAAATGTGAAGAAAAAGGTATCCACTTGTAAGAAAAAATTCATTTATAGTCACACATGCCTTCG
>NW_018397495.1:9718-10204 GCF_002168275.2 Theobroma umbraticum
TACTTGCTTTAAATGGTTTTATAATTTGATAATTGATTTTAAGTTGAAATTGTTTACATTTTTTGTTAAAACAGATAATAATTGAGTGTTTGCCTTAGGAAGCATGAAGAAAAAGATATCCATTGGTAAGAAAGTCTATTTATAGTCACCCATGCCTTCAAAAGCCTTATTACTCGCTTTAAATTTTTTTATAATCTCATAATTGTTTTAAGTTGAATTTTTTTGTATTTTTCACTAAAACAATTTATAATTATTGTCTTACTCCAGAAACATGAAGAAAAAGATATTCATTGAGAAGAAAACTCTATTCGTAGACACCTATGCCTTCAAAACCCTTATTACTCACTTTCAGTAGTTTTATAATCTTATAATTGATTTTGTGTTGAATTGTTTTATATTTTTTTTATTAAAATAGACTATAATTGAATTTCTATCTTGAGAAACGTGAAAAAAAAAGATATCCATTGACAAGAAAAGTCCATTTAT
>NW_018397495.1:10394-11304 GCF_002168275.2 Theobroma umbraticum
TAAGAAAAGTCCATTTATAGTCACCCATACCTTCGAAAACCTTATTACTCGCTTGAAATGTTTTTATAATCTCTTAATTGATTTTAAGTTGAATCTCTTTTATTTTTTATTAAAATAAATTATAATTGAATGTCTACCTGGGGAAAAGTGAAGAAAAAAAATCCATTGGCAAGAAAAGTCTATTTATAGTCACCCATACCTTCGGAAGCCTTATTACTAACTTTAAATAATTTTATTATCTCATATTTGATTTTAAGTTGAGTTTTTTTATATTTTTTATTAAAATAGATTATAATTGAATGTCTACCATGGGACACATGTGGAAAAAGATATCCATTGATAAGAAAAATCCATTTATAGTCACCATTACCTTCGAAAGCCTTGTTACTCGCTTTAAATGTTTTTATAATCTCATAATTAATTATAAGCTTAATTTTTTTATATTTTTTATTAAAATAGATTATAATTGAATGTCTGCCTCAGAAAATGTAAAAAAAAAAAATCCATTGGTAAGAGAAGTCGATTTATAGTCGCCCATACCTTCAAAAGCCTTACTACTCGCTTTAAATAGTTTTACAAACTCATAATTGATTTTAACTTGAATTTTTTTATATTTTTCATTAAAATATATTATAATTGAATGTCTTCCTTGGGGATCGTGGAGAAAAAAATATCTATTAGGAAGAAAAGTCGATTTATAGTCACCTATGCCATCGAATTCCATGTTACACACTTTAAATGGTTTTATAATCTCATAATTGATTTTGAGTTAAATTGTTTTATATTTTTTATTAAAACAGATTATACTTGGATGTCTATATTGAGAAACGTGAAGAAAAAGACATCCATTGATAAGAAAATTTCGTTTATAGTTACCTATGCCTTCGAAAGCCTATTTACTTGCTTTAAA
>NW_018397495.1:11314-11435 GCF_002168275.2 Theobroma umbraticum
ATCTCATAATTGATTCTAAGTTTATTTTTTTTATATTTTTTATTAAAATATATTATAATTGAATGTCTACCTCGGTAAATGTAAAGAAAAAAATATCCATTGGTAAGAAAAGTCCATTTAT
>NW_018397495.1:11515-11703 GCF_002168275.2 Theobroma umbraticum
TATATTTTTTATTAAAACAGATTATATTTGAATGTCTACATCAGGAAATGCGAAGAAAAAGATATCTATTAGCAAGAAATTCTATTTATAGTCACACATGCCTTCTAAAGCTTGTTTACTTTCTTTAAATGTTTTTATAATCTCATAATGGATTCAAAGTTTATTTTTTTTATATTTTTTATTAAAAC
>NW_018397495.1:11786-11881 GCF_002168275.2 Theobroma umbraticum
CCTTCGAAAGCCTTATTACTCGCTTAAATAGTTTTACAATCTTTTAATTTATTTTAAGTTGAATGTTTTTATATTTTTTATTAAAATAGATTATA
>NW_018397496.1:0-540 GCF_002168275.2 Theobroma umbraticum
CTTTTGAGTTTTATCCAACCCACTCTCTTGATTATTCAACTTAAAGGCTTCTAATTTCATTGCTAACTTATAGCTCCTTATTCTTATGAGTTTTGATTTTTGCTTTCGAATGATTGACTAATTATTTGACATACATTTTTATCCCGCACACTCAAACAATAATTAGACACCAATGAATGGGAATATTTTGCTATCATCAAAAATATATAGACGTCAACCATTCTGCATCTCCTTATTTTTAATGATGACAAAATACTCTAGATTAATAGTGCAATGTCTATGTTCATATATGAATGCTTTAATCTTTATGCATAATGAGTTGCTCCCCCTTAGTCAATGCATCTAGTTTTCTTACATAATATTCATAAAAACCAAAACAAAGCATCACACATAAAAATTCAAACATGAAGACCAATCAAACTTTATTTAACTTAGTCTTCCTTCTATCTCTTTTTTTTATCATTGAAATTGATATTCAAAACTCCTCCTTAATGAGTGCATCTAAATTTTTCTTTAATCTTTAGATCAAACTTTAATGAA
>NW_018397496.1:632-7599 GCF_002168275.2 Theobroma umbraticum
AAATTTGATCATTTTGTCATAATCAAAACTATAATAATTTTAAAGCTAACAATTCAGTGACAAGAAAAGTCGATTTATACCCATACCTTTGGAAGCCTTATTACTCGCTTTAAACAGTTTTATAATCTCAAGATTTATTCGAAGTTGAATTGTTTTACATTTCTTATTAAAACAAATTATAATTGAATGTGTACCTTGGGAAACATAAAGAATAAATTAGTCATTAGTAAGAAAAGTCCATTTATACTTACCTATGCCTTCAACAGCCTTAGTACTTGCTTTAAATGGTTTTACAATCTCATAATTGATTTTAAGTTAATTTTTTTTTAAATTTTGTTAAAACAGATTATAATTGAATGTCTAATTCGAGAAATGTGAAGAAAAAGCTATTCATTAGCATGAAAAGTCCATTTATAGCAACCCATGGCTTCAAAAGGTTTGTTACACACTTTAAATGATTTTACAATCCCATAGTTGATTGTAAGTTAAATTTTTTTATATTTTTTATTAAAACAGATTATAATTTAATGTCTACCTTTGAAAACATGAAGAAAAATATATTCATTGGCACGAAAAGTCCATTTATAGTCACATATGCCTTCAAAAGCCTTATTACTCGCGTTAAATGATTTTATAATCTCATAATTGACTTTAAGTTGAATTTATTTAATTTTGTTAAAACAGATTATAATTGAATGTCTACCTCAAGAAACATGAAGAAAAAGCTATTCATTGGCAAGAAAAGTCCTTTTATAGTCACTCATACCTTCAAAAGCCTTATTACTTGCTTTAAATGGTTTTATAATCTCATAATTGATTTGAAGTTGAATTTTTTTATATTTTTTATTAAAACAGATTATAATTGAATATCTACCTTAAAAAATGTGCAAAAAAATATATTCATTGGTAAGAAAAGTCCATTTATAGTCACCTATGGCTTCGAAAGCCTTATTACTCGCTTTAAATGGTTTTATAATCTCATAATTGATTTGAAGTTTAATTTTTTTATATTTTCTATTAAAACAGATTATAATTGAATGTCTACCTTTGGAAATATGTTGAAAAAGGTATTCATTTGCAAGAAAAATCCATATATAGTTACCTATGCCTTGAAAAGCCTTATTTTTCGCTTTAAATGATTTTTTAATCTCATAATGGACTTTAAGTTGAATTTTTTTACATTTTTTAGTAAAATATATTATAATTAAATGTTTACTTGAAAAAATATGAAGAAAAAGCCATTCATTGACAAGAAAAGTCCATTTATAGTCACTCACGCCTTCAAAAGCCTTATTACTCACTTTAAGTAATTTTATAATCTTATAATTGATTTGTAGTTGAATTTTTTTTAATTTTTAGTTAAAACGGACTATAATTAAATGTCTACCTCTAGAAACATGAAGAAAAACCTATTCATTGGTGAGGAAAGTCCATTTATACTCATCCATGCCATTAAAAGCCGTATTACTTGCTTTAATTATTTTTATAATCTTATAATTGATTTTATGTTGATTTTTTTAATATTTTTTATTAAAACATATTATAATTAAATGTCCATCTCAAGAAACATGCAGAAAAGATATTCATTGACAAAAAAAGTCCATTTATAGTCACCTATGCCTTCGGAAGCCTTATTACTCATTTTAAATGGTTTTATAATCTCATAATTAATTTGAATTTGAAATTTTTTATAGTTTTTCTTAAAAAAGATTATAATTGAATGTCTACCTTAGAAAACATGAAGTAAAAGATATTCATTGGCAAGAAAAGTCCACTTATTGTCACCTATGCGTTCAAAAACCTTATTACTCACTTTAAATAGTTTTATAATCTCATAATTGACTTTAAGGTAAAATTTTTTTTCATTTTTGGTCAAAACAGACTATAATTGAATGTCTACCTCAAGAAACTATAAGAAAAAGCTATTCATTAGTAAGAAAAGTCTATTTATATTCACCCATGCCTTCGAAAGACTTATTAATTGTTTTAACTGTTTTTATAATCTCATAATTGATTTTAAGTTGAATTTTTTTACGTTTTTTCTTAAAACAGATTATAATTGAATGTCTACCTTGAGAAACATGTGGAAAAAGATATTCGTTCGTAAGGAAAGTCCATTTATAGTCACTTATGCCTTCAAAAGCCTTATTACTCGCTTTAAATAGTTTTATAATCTCATAATTAATTTTAGGTTGACTCTTTATACATTTTTTGTTAAAACAGATAATAATTTAATGTCTACCTCAGAAAACGTGAAGAAAATACCATTCATTGGCCAAAAAAGTTCATTTATAGTTACTCATACCTTCAAAAGCCTAATTACTTGTTTTAAATGATTTTGTTATCTCATAATAGATTTTAGGTTGAATTGTTTTTACATTTTTAGTTAAAACAGATTATAATTGAATGCCTGCCTCCAGAAACATAAAGAAAAAGTCATTCATCGGCAAAAAAAGTTCATTTCTAGTTATTCAAGCCTTCGAAAGCCTTATTACTCACTTTAAATGGTTTTATACTCTCATAATTGAGTTTAAGATGAATTTTTTTATATTTTTTATTAAAACAGATTATAATGAAATGTCTACCTCAAGAAACATGAAGAAAAAGGCTATTGTTGGCAAGAAAAGTCTATTTATAGTTGCCCATCCTTTCAAAAGCCTAATTACTCGCTTTAAATGGTTTTATAATCCATAATTGATTTTAGGTTGAATTTTTTTACCTTTTTGGTTAAAACAAATTATTTGAATATTTTTCTTAAGAAACATGAAGAAAAAGCCATTTATTGAGAAAAAAGTCCATTTATAGCCACCCATGCCTTTGAAAGCCTTACTACTTGCTTTAAATGGTTTCATACTCTTGTAATTGATTTTAAGTTGAATTTTTTACATTTCTAGTTAAAACAGATTATAATTGAATGTTTACCTTATGAAACATGAATAGAAAGCCATTCATTAGCAAGAAAAGTCTATTTATAGTCACCCATGGCTTCGAAAGCCTAATTACTCGCTTTAAATGGTTTTATAATCCAATAATTAATTTTAGGTTGAATTCTTTTATATTTTTATTTAAAACAGATTATACTTGAATATCTACCTCGAGAAACATGAAGAAAAACCCATTTATTGGCAAGAAAAGTCTATTTATAGTCACCTTAATCTTCAAAAGCCTTATTTCTCGAATTAAATGGTTTTATAATCTCATAATTAGTTTTTGCCTGAATTCCTTTACATTTTTTATTCAAATAGATTATAATTGAGTGTCTGCCTTGAGAAACGTGAAGAAAAAGCCATTCAATGGCAAGAAAAGTCCATTTATAGTTACCCATGCCTTCAAAATTTAAATTACTCGCTTTAAATGGTTTTATAATCTCATAATTGAATTTAAGTCTAATTTTTTTACATTTTTGGTGAAACAGTTTATAATTGAATGTTTGCCTCAAGAAACATGAAAAAAAAGATATTCATTGGTCAGAAAAGTTCAATTCTAGTCATTGAAGCCTTCGAAGACCTTATTACTCGCTTTGAATGATTTTGTAATCTCATAATTGATTTAGGATGGATTTTTTTACATTTTTCATAAAAACATATTATAATTGATTGTCTACATCAGAAAACATGAAGAAAAAGGCATTCATTGGCAAAAAAAAGTCTATTTATGGTTACTCATGCCTTGGAAAGCCTTATTACTCGTTCTAAATGGCTCTATAATCTGATAATTGATTTTAAGTTAAATATTTTTACATTTTTTGTTAAAATAGATTATAATTAAATGTTCTCCTCAAGAAACATGAAGAAAAATCCATTCATTGGCAAGAGAAAGTCCATTTAAAGTCACCAACGCCTTTGAAAAGCCTTATTACTCGCTTTAAATGGTCTTTTAATCTCACATTGATTTTAGGTTGAACTTTTTTTGTTAAAAAATATATATTGATCATTTACTAGGGAAACCGAAAGAAACCCATGAAGAGAAACCCATTCATTTGCACAAAAAAGTCCATTTATAGTCACCCATACCTTTAAAGTCTAATTGCTCGCTTTAAAGATTTATAATCTCAGAATTGATTTTGGTTGATTTTTTTATGTTTTGGTTAAAATAGATTATATTGAATGTCTGTCTTAAAAATGTGAAGAAAAGCCATTTCATTGGTAGAAAAGTCCATCATAGCAACCCAAGCCTTTGAAAGCTTTATTAAGCGCTTTAAATGATTTTATAATCTCATAATTGATTTTAAGTTGAATTTTTTTACATTTTTGGTGAAACTAGATTATAATTGAATGTTTGTCTCGAGAAATGTAAAGAAAAAGGCTATCATTGCAAAAAAAGTTCATTTATGATCACCCATGCCTTTGAAAGCCTTATTACTCGCTTTAAATGGTTTAATAATCTCATAATTGATTTTAAGTTCAAATTGTTTACATTTTTTATTAAAATAGATTATAATTGAATGTTTACCTCAAGAAACTTGAAGAAAAAGCCATTCATTGGCTAGTAAAGTCCATTTATAGTTACCCATGCCTTCAAAAACCTAATTACTCACTTTAAATAGTTTTGTAATCTCATAATTGATTTTGAGTTAAATTTTTTAATATTTTTAATTAAAATATATTATAATTGAATGTTTTCCTTAAGAAACATGAAGAAAAAGCCATTCATGGACAAGAAAAGTCCATTTATAGTCACCGACGCCTTTTGGAAGATTTATTACTCATTTTTAATGGTTTTATAATTTCATAATTAATTTTAGGTTGAAATTTTTTGTATTTTTTATTAAAACATATTATAATTGAATGTCTACCTTATAAAACGTGAAGAGAAAGCCATTCATTGGAAAGGAAAGTTCATTTATAGTCACCCAAGCCTTCGAAAGCCTTATTACTCGCCTTAATTGGTTTATAATCTCATAATTGATTTTAGGTTAAATTTTTTTATATTTTTTATTAAAACAGATTATAGTTAAATGTTTACCTTGGGAAACATGAAGAAAAGCTATTCATTAGTGAGAAAGTACATTTATAGTCACCCATGCCTTTAAAAGCCTAATTACTTGCTTTAAATGGTTTTATAATCTCATAATTGATTTTAGGTTGAATTTTTTAAATTTTTAGTGAAAATAGATTATAATTGAATGTCTACCTTGGAAAATGTGAAGAAAAAGTCATTCACTGGTAAAAAAAGTGCATTTATAGCAACCCAAACTTTCGAAAGCCTTATTATGCGCTTTAAATAGTTTTATAACCTCATAATTAATTTTAAATTAAATTTTTTCACATTTGTTGTGAAAAAAAATATAATTAAATGTTTACCTTGGAAAACGTGAAGAAAAAGACTATATTTGGTAATAAAAATCCATTTATAGACATCCATACCTTTGAAAGCTATATTACTCACTTAAAATAGTTTTATAATCTCATAATTGATTTTAAGTTGAATCTTTTTACATTTTTGGTTAAAACAGATTATAATTGAATGTCTACCTCAAGAAATTTGAGAAAAAATCCATTCAATGGTAAAAAAAGTCCATTTATAGTTATGCATGCCTTCGAAAGCTTAACTACTCAATTTAAATGATTTTATAATCTAATAATTGATATTAAGTTGAATTTTTACACATTTTTTTTGTTAAAATAGATTATAATTGAATGTCTACCTCAAGAAATGTAAAGTAAAAGCCATTCATTGGCAAGAAAAGTCCATTCATACTTATCCATGCCATCAAAAGCCTAATTATTCTCTTTAAATGGTTTTATAATCTCATAATTGATTTTAGGTTGAATTTTTTTATATTTTTAGTTAAAACAGTTATAATTGAATGTTTGCCTTAGGAAACATGAAGAAAAAGCCATTCATTGATAGGAAAAGTTCATTTCTAGTCACCCAAGCCTTATAAAGCCTTATTGCTCATCTTAATTAGCTTTATAATCTTATAATTGATTTTTGGTTGAATTTTATTATCTTTTTTGTTAAAACATATTATAATTGAATGCCTTGGGAAACATGAAGAAAAAACCATTCATTAGTCAGAAAAGTACATTTATAGCCGCCCATGCCTTTAAAAGCCTAATTACTCACTTTAAATAGTTTTATAATCTCATAATTGATTTTAGGTTGAATTTGTTTACTTTTTTTTGTTAAAACACATTATAATTGAATGTTTACCTTGGGAAACATGACGAAAAAGCCATTCATTTCTGAGAAAAGTCTATTTATAATCATCCATGCCTTTAAAAGCCTAATTACTAGCTTTAAATGGTTTTATAATCTCATAATTGATTTTAGGTTGAATTTTTTACTTTTTTTGTTAAAATACATTATAATTGAATGTCTACCTTGGGAAACCTAAGGAAAAAGCCATCCAATGGTAAGAAAAGTTCATTTATAGTTACGCATGCCTTCGAAAGCTTAATTACTCGGTTTAAATGGTTTTATAATCTCATAATTGATTGTAGGCAGAATTTTATACATTTTTTATTAGAACAGATTATAATTGAATGTCTACCTCAGGAAACGTAAAGTAAAAGCCATTCGTTGGTAAGAAAATTCCATTTATACTTACCCATGCCTTCAAAAACTTAATTACTCGCTTTAAATGGTTTTATATTCTCATAGTTGATTTTAGGTTGAATTTTTTTATATTTTTGGTTAAAATAGATTACAATTAAATGTCTACTTTGGAAAACTTGAAGAGAAAGCCATTCAATAGTAAGAAAAGTTTATTTATAGTTACGCATGCCCTCAAAAGCTTAATTACTCGGTTTAAATGGCTTTATAATCTCATAATTGATTTTAGGTTGAATTTTTCTACTTTTTTAGTTAAAATAGATTATAATTGAATGTCTGCCTTGGGATACATGAAGAGAAAGCTATTCATTGGCAAGAAAAGTCCATTTATAGTTACCCATGCATTCAAAATTCTAGTTACTCACTTTAAATAGTTTTATAATCTCATAATTGATTTTAGGTTGAATTT
>NW_018397496.1:7609-7729 GCF_002168275.2 Theobroma umbraticum
TTTTGTGAAAACAAATTATAAGTGATTGTCTATCTCAGGAAACGTGAAGTAAAAGGTATTCATTAGCAAGAAAAGTTCATTTATAGTCACCCATACCTTTGAAAGCCTTATTACTCACTT
>NW_018397496.1:7739-11987 GCF_002168275.2 Theobroma umbraticum
TATAATCTAATAATTGATTTTAAGTTTAATTTTTTTACATTTTCTGTTAAAATAGATTATGATTGAATGTTTGCCTCGAGAAACATGAAGAAAAAGCTACTCATTGGCAAGAAAAGTGTATTTATAGTCACCCATGCCTTTGAAAGCCTTATTACTTGCTTTAAATGGTTTTATAATCTGATAATTGACTTCAAGTTAAATTTTTTTTCTTTTTTGTTAAAATATATTATAATTGAATGTTTACCTTGGGAAACTTGAAGAAAAAGTCATTCATTGGCAAGTAAAGTCTATTTATAGCTACCCATACATTCAAAACCATAATTACTCACTGTAAATGATTTTATTACCTCATAATTGATTTTAGGTTGAATTTTGTATATTTTTTGTTAAAACGGACTAAAATTGAATGTCTAGCTTGAAAAACATAAGAAAAAGCCATTGCTTAACAAGAAAAGTCTATTTCTAGTCATCCAAGCCTTTGAAAGCTTTATTTCTCACTTTGAATGGCTTTATAATCTCATAATTAATTTTAGGTTGAATTTTTTTAAATTTTTAGTGAAAACAGATTATAATTGAATGTTTGCCTCTGAAAACATGAAAAAAAAGACGTTAATTGGTAAGAAAAGTTCATTTTATAGTCACCCATACCTTTGAAAGCCTTATTACTCACTTTAAATGGTTTTATAATTTGATAATTGATTTTAAGTTCATTTTTGTACACTTTTTGTTAACACTGATTATAATTGAATGTCTACCTTAGAAAACGTGAAGAAAAAGTCATTCATTGGTAAGAAAAGTCCATTTATAGCAACCCAAGCCTTCAAAAGCTTTATTACGAGCTTTAAATAGATTTATAATCTCATAATTGATTTTAAGTTGACTTTTTTTATATTTTTGGTGAAAATAGATTATAATTGAATGTCTACCGCGAGAAACGTGAAGAAAAAGGCTATCATTGGCAAGAAAAGTCTATTTATAGTCACCCATGCCTTTGAAAACCTTATTGCTCGCTCTAAATGGTTTTATAATCTGATAATTAATTTTAAGTTGAATACTTTTACATTTTCTTTTAAAACAAAATGTAATTGAATGTTTACCTCGAGAAACGTGAAGAAAAAGCCATTCATTAGTAAAAAAAGTCCATCTATAATCACTCATGCCTTTGAAAGCCTTATTACTCGCTTTAAATGGTTTTATAATTTGATAATTGATTTTAATTTAAATTTTTTTTCTTTTTTTGTTCAAACAAATGATAATTGAATGTTTACCTTGCGAAACCCGAAGAAAAGCCTTTCATTGGCAAGTAAAATCCATTTATAGTTACCCATGCCTTCAAAAGCCTAATTACTTACTTTAAATGGTTTTATTATTTTTAGGTTGAATGTTTATACATTTTTAGTTAAAACATATTAAAATTGAATGTCTACCATGAAAAACGTTAAAAAAAGAGCCATTGATTGACAACAAAAGTCTATTTCTAGTCACTCAAGCCTTCGAAAGCCTTATTACTCGCTTTGAATAGTTTTATAATCTCATAATTGATTTTAGGTTGAATGTTTTTAAATTTTTGGTGAAAACAGTTTATAATTGAATGTCTGTCTTGGGAAATATGAAGAAAAATATGTTCATTGATAAGAAAAGTCCATTTATAGTTATCCATGCCTTTGAAAGCCTTATCACTCTCTTTAAATAGTTTTATAATCTCATAATTGATTTTAAGTTGAATTTTTTTACATTTTTAATGAAAAAAAATTATAATTGATTGTCTGTCTCGAGAAACATGAAGAAAAAGGTATTTATTGGCAAGAAAAGTCTATTTAAAGTCACCTATACCTTTGAAAGCCTTATTACTCGCTCTAAATGGTTTTATAATCTGATAATTGATTTTAAGTGAGAATTTTTTTATATTTTCTATTAAAACAGATTATAATTGTATGTCTATCTGGAGAAACATGAAGAAAAAGTCATTCATTGGTAAGAAAAGTCCATTTATAATCGCTCATGCCTTTGAAAGCCTTATTACTCGCTTTAAATGGTTTTATAATCTGATAATTGATTTTAAGCTGAATTTTTTTCTTTTTTTGTTAAAACAGATTGTATTTGAATGTCGACCTGAGAAACTTGAAGAAAAGCCATTCATTGGCAAGTAAAGTCCATTTATAGTTACCTATGCCTTTAAAAGCGTAATTACTCGCTGTAAATTGTTTTATTATGTCATAATTGATTTTAGGTTGAATCTTGTATATTTTTTGTTAAAACAAATTAAAATTAAATGTCTGGCTTAGAAAATATGAAAAAAAAAGCCATTGATTGGCAAGAAAAGTCCATTTCTAGCACCCTAGCCTTCGGAAGCCTTATTTTTTTCCTTCGAATCGTTTTATGACCTCATATTTGATTTTAGGTTGAATTTTTTAAAATTTTTGGTGAAAACAGATTGTAATTGAATGTCTGCCTCTGAAAACGTGAAGACAAAGGCATTCATTAGCAAGAAAAGTCCATTTATAGTCACCCATGTCTTTAAAAGCCTTATTACTCGATTTAAATGGTTTTATAATTTGATAATTAATTTTAAGTTCATTTTTTTACACTTTTTGTAAAAACAGATTATAATTGAATGCCTACCTAGAGAAACGTGAAGAAAAAGCCATTCATTAGAAAAAAAAATCCATTTATAGTCACCCATGCCTTCGAAAGTCTTATTACTCACTTTAAATAGTTTTATAATCTTATAATTGATTTTACGTTAAATGTTTTTATATTTTTAATTAAATTAAATTATAATTGAATGTTTACCTCGATAAACATGAAGAAAAAAATATTAATTGACAAAAAAAGTCCATTTATAATCACCCATGCCTTTCAAAACCTTGTTACGCACTTTAAATGGTTAAAACAAATTATAATTGAATGTTTACCTTGGGAAACTTGAGCCAAAAGCCATTCAGTGGTAGGAACAGTATATTTATAGTTACGCATGCCTTCAAAATCTTAATCATTCGATTTAAATGGTTTTGTAGTCTCATAATTGATTTTAGGTTGAATTTTTATACATTTTTTGTTAAAACAAATTATAATTGAATGTCTACCTCAAGAAACGTAAAGTAAAAGCCATTCATTGGCAAAAAAAGTCTATTTATAATTATCCATGCCTTCAAAAGCTTAATTACTCGCTTTAAATTATTTTATAATCTCATAATTAATTTTAGGTTGAATTTTTTTACATTTTTGATTAAAACAGATTATAATTGAATGTCTACCTTAGAAAACATGAAGAAAAAGCTATTCCTTGACAAGAAAAGTACATTTATAGTCACCCAAGCTTTCGAAAGCCTTATTACTCGCCTTAATTGGTTTTATAATCTCATAATTGGTTATAGGTTGAATTTTTTTATATTTTTTTAAAAGAGATTATAATTGAATGTCTACCTTAGGAAATGTGAAGAAAAAGTCATTCATTAGTGAGAAAAGTCCATTTATAGTCACCCATGCCTTTAAAAGCCTAATTACACACTTTAAATAGTTTTATAATCTTATAATTGATTTTAGGTTAAATTGTTTTACATTTTTTATTAAAACAGAATATAATTAAATGTCTACCTTGGGAAACATGATGAAAAAGTCATTCATTAGTGAGAAAAGTCCATTTATAGTCACCCATGCCTTTAAAAGCTTAATTACTCACTTTAAATCGTTTTATAATCTCATAATTGATTTTATGTTGAATTTTTTATATTTTTTGTTACAACAGATTATAATTGAATGTCTACCTTGGGAAACTAGAGGAAAAAGCCATCTAACGGTAAGAAAAGTTCATTTATAGCAACGCATCCCTTCGGAAGCTTAATTGTTCGATTTAAATGGTTTTATAATCTCATAATTGACTTTAGGTTGAATTTTTGTACATTTTTTGTTAAAACAGATTATATTTGAATGTCTACATTAAGAAATGTAAAGTAAAAGCTATTCATTGGTAAGAAAAGTCCATTTATACTTACCCATACCTTCAAAAGCCTAATTACTCGCTTTAAATGGTTTTATAATATGATAATTGATTTTAAGTTGAATTGTTTTACACTTTTTGTTAACACAGATTATAATTGAATTTCTACCTTGGGAAACCTGAGGAAAAAGCCATTCAATGGTAAGAAAAGTTTATTTATAGTTGCGCATGCCTTCAGAAGCTTAATTATTCGGTTTAAATGGTTTTATAATCTCATAACTGATTTTAGGTTGAATTTTTTTATATTT
>NW_018397497.1:0-5390 GCF_002168275.2 Theobroma umbraticum
TAAAAAGACTTTTCTTGCCAATGATTGGCTGTTTATTCATGTTTCGTAAGATAGACATTCAATTATAGGTCATTTTAATGAAAAATATAAAAAAATTCAACCTAAAATCAATTATGAGATTATAAAACTATTTAAAGCGAGTAATAAAGCTTTTACAGGCATGAGTAACTATAAATAGTGTTTTCTTGCCATTGAATAGCTTTTTCCTTAGGTTTCTTAAAGTAGACATTCAATTATAATATCTTTTAACCAGAAATACAAGAAAATTCAACTTGAAATCAATTATGAGATTATAAAACTATTTAATGTTAGTAATAAGGCATAGGTGACTATAAATGGACTTTTGTTACCAATGAATGGCTTTTCTTAATGTTTCGTGATGTAAAA
Organism: Theobroma umbraticum; assembly: GCF_002168275.2. Classification (NCBI taxonomy): domain Eukaryota; kingdom Viridiplantae; phylum Streptophyta; class Magnoliopsida; order Malvales; family Malvaceae; genus Theobroma; species Theobroma umbraticum. Next base: position 388 of record NW_018397497.1, read on the forward strand.
ATTCAATTGCAATCTATTTTAAACAAAAATGTAAAACAAATTGAACCTAAAATCAATTATGATATTATAAAACTATTTAAAGCGAGTAATTAGGCTTTTAAAGGCATGAATGACTACAAATGGACTTCTCTTACCAATAAATGCCTTTTTCTTTATGTTTCAAGAGATAGACATTAAATTATAATCTGTTTTAACCAAAAATGTAAAAAAACTCAAGTTAAAATCAATTAGGAGATTATAACACCATTTAAAGTGAATAATAAGGCTTCTAAAGGTAAGGGTGGCTATAAATAGAACTTTTCATCCAATGAATGCCTTTTTCTTTGCGTTTCTCAAGACAAACATTCAATTATAATCTGTTTTAACCAAAAATACTAAAAAAATTCAACTTAAAATCGATTATGAGATTATAAAACCATTTAAAGTGAGTAAAAAGGCTTCCGAAGGCTTAGGTGACCATAAATGGACTTTTCTTGCTAATGAATGGCTTTTTCCTCAAGTTTCTCAAGGCAGACATTCAATTATACTATGTTTTAACTAAAAATGTAAAAAAATTCAACCAAAAATCAATTATGAGATTATAAAACCTTTTAAAGCGACTAATTAGAATTTTAAAGGCATGGGTAACTATAAATGGACTTTTCTTGTCAATGAATGGCTTTTTCTTCAAGTTTTTCTAGACAGACATTCAATTATAATCTGTTTTAACTAAAAATCTAAAACAATTCAACCTAAAATGAATTGTGAGATTATAAAACGATTTAAAGCGAGTAATTAGGCTTTTGAAGGCTTAAGTGATTAAAAATGCCCTTTCCTTGCCAATGAATGGCTTTTTTTCACGTTTCTCAAAGTAGACATTAAATTATAATCTGTTTTAATCAAAATGAAAAAACATTCAACCTTAAATCAATTATGAGATTATAAAACCATTTAAAGTAACTACTTATGCTTTCAATGGCTTGGGTGACTAGAAATATACTTTTCTTGTCAATGAATGAGTTTTGCTTCATGTTTCTTAGGGCAAACAGTTAATTATAATCTGTTTTAATAAAAAATGTAAAAAAATTCAACTTAAAATCAATTATCAGATTATAAAACCATTTAAAGTGAGTAATAAGGCTTTCAAAGGCATGGGTGACTATAAATGGACTTTTCTTACCAATAAGTGATTTTTTTTTCATGTTTCTCGAGGCAACATTCAATTATAATTTATTTTAATAAAAAATGTAAAACAATTTAACCTAAAATCAATTATGAGATTATAAAATCATTTAAAGCAAGTAATAAGGCTTTCAAAGACATGGGTGATTATAAATGGACTTTTTCTGTTAATGAATGACTTTTTCTTCAAGTTTCTCAAGATAGACATTAAATTATAATCTGTTTTAATAAAAAAAGTAAAATAATTCAAGCTAAAACTAATTATAAGATTATAAAATCATTTAATTTGAGTAATAAGGCTTTTAAAGGTTAGAGTGACCGTAAATAGACTTTTCTTGCTAATGAATGGGTTCTTCTTCATGTTTCTCAAGGTAGACATTGAATTATAATATGTTTTCACTAAAAATGTAGAAATATTCAACCTAAAATCAATTATTAGATTATAAAATCATTTAAAGCGAGTAATTAAGCTTTCGAAGGTATGGGTGACCATAAACGGACTTTTCTTGCCATTGAATGGTTTTCTCTTCATGTTTTCTAAGACAGACATTCAATTATAATCTGTTTTAACAAAAAATGTAAAAAAAATTTAAACTTAAAATCAATTATAAGTTAGTAAAACTATTTGAAAGCAAAGTAATACAGGATTTCAAAAAGCTTGGGGTAAATTATAAACTGGACTTTGCTTACCAATGAACGGCTTTTAACATTCAATTATAATCTATTTTAATAAAAAATATACAAATATTCAACCCAAAATCAATTTTAAGATTATAAAACCATTTAAATCAAGTAATTAAGCTTTTGAAGGCATGGGTAACTATAAATAGACTATTCTTACTATTGAATGGCTTTTTCCTCATGTTTCCTGAGGTAGACATTCAATTATAATCTGTTTTAACAAAAATTACAAAAAAATTCAACTTAAAATCAATTATGAGATTATAAAACCATTTAAAACGAGTAATAAGGCTTTCAAAGGCATGGGTGACTATAAATGAACTTTTCTTGCTAATGATAGCCATTTTCTTCACATTTCCCAAGGCAAAGATACAATTATAATCTGTTTTCTCTAAAAATGTAAAAATATTCAACCTAAAATCAATTATGAGATTATAAAATCATTTAAAGCGCGTAATAAGGCTTTCAAAGACTTGGGTTGCTATAAATGGACTTTTCTTGCCAATGAATGGATTTTTCTTCATATTTCCCAAGGCAGATATTCAATTATAATCCGTTTTAACTAAAAAATGTAAAAATATTCAACCTAAAATCAATTATGAGATTATAAAACCATTTAAAATGAGTAATTAGGCTTTTGAAGGCATAGGTAACTATAAATGGACTTTTCTTACTATTGAATAACTTTTACTTTACATTCCCTGAGGTAGACATTTAATTATAATCTGTTTTAACTAAAAATATAAAAAATTCAAGCTAAAATCAATTATGACATTATAAAACTATTTAAAGTGAGTAATTAGGCTTTTGAAGGAATGGATAACAATGAATGGACTTTTCTCACTATTGAATGGTTTTTTCCTCACATTTTCTAAGGTAGACATTTAATTATAATTTGTTTAAATAGAAATTGAAAAAAAAATCAACTTAAAAGCAATTATGAGTTTATAAAATCATTTACCTCTCCCAAGGTAGACATTTCATTATAATCTGTTTTAACTAAAAATGTAAAAAAATTCAATCTAAAATCAATTTTGAAATTATCAAACCATTTAAAGCGAATAATTAAGATTTTGAAGGCATGGATAATTATAAATGGACTTTTCTTACCAATGAATGGTTTTTTTTTTTCACGTTTTCAAAGGCAGACATTCAATTATAATCTATTTTAACCAAATATGTACATAAATTCAACCTAAAATCTATTATGAGACTACAAAACTATTTAAACCGAGTAATTAAGCTTTCGAAGGCGTGCATAACCATAAATGGACTTTTTTTACCATTGAATGGCTTTTTCCTCAAGTTTCTTCAGGTAGACATTTAAGTATAATCTGTTTTAACAAAAAATGTAAACAAATTCAACTTAAAATCAATTATAAGATTATAAAACCATTTAAAGCGAGTAATAAGGCTTTCAAAGAAATGGGTGACTATAAATGGACTTTTCTTGCCAATGAATGCCTTTTTCTTCATGTTTCTCAAGGCAAACAATCAATAAAAATATGTGTTCACAAAAAATATAAAAAAATTCAACCTAAAATTAATTATGAGATTATAAAGCCATTCAAAGCGAGTAATAAGGCTTTCGAAGGCTTGGGTGACTAGAAATGGACTTTTACTCCTAATCAATGGCTTTTTCTTAACATTTCTCGAGGTAGGCATTCACTTATAATCTATTTTAACAAAAAATGTAAAAAAAAATCAACCTAGAATCAATTATGAGATTATAAAACCATTTAAAGCGAGTAATTAGACTTTTAAATGCATGGGTGACTATAAATGAACTTTTCTTGCCAATGAATGGCTGTTTCTTCATATTGCTCAAGGTAGACATTCAATTATAATCTGTTTTAACAAAAAAAGTTAAAAAATTCAACCTAAAATTCATTATGAGATTATAAAACCATTTAAAGCAAATAATAAGGCATTCAAAGGCATTGGTGCCTATAAATGGACTTTTCTTGCTAATGAATGGCTTTCTCTTCACGTTTCTTGAGGTAGACATTCAATTATAATATATTTTAACAAAATAGATGAAAAAATTCAACTTAATTCAATTATCAAATTATAAAATCATTTAAAGTGAATAATAAGGCTTTCAAAGGTATGGGTGACCATAAGTGGACTTTTCTTGTCAATGATAGTCTTTTTCTTCACGTTTCCCAAGGTAGACATTCAATTATAATCTATTTTCACCAAAAATATAAAACAAATTAACTTAAAATCAATTATGAGATTATAAGACTATTTAAAGCGTATAATAAGGCTTTCGAAGGCTTGAGGTTTTATAAATGGACTTTTCTTGCCAATGAATGGCTTTTTTTCACATTTCCCAAGATAGACATTCAATTTAACCAAAAATATAAAAAAATTCAACTTAAAATCAATTATGAGATTATAAAACTTTTTAAAGCAAGTAATTAGGCTTTTAAAGGCATGAGGGACTATAAATGGACTTTTCTTGCCAATATTAGGTTTTTTTGTTTTCCACTCTTGCACTGTAGTTGACCTCCCTCAAGACCAATAAGATTTCATGCAACCAAATTATTTTTTTGTTTTCTTTCAAATTACATTACCACCCTTACTTTATTTACCATGGGCTATCTTTGCCAAACCATGGTTTTCTTTTACTTTAATACTCTTTATTCTTCTCCTTTTAGTCAACTATCATATGGTTGAGTCCCACATGTCCCCACTAACTTTTACATTTTGCACATCATAGTTTGTATGTAATAGTAACTTTCACATGTATATCTCATATTCCTCATAATCTAACATTCCTTGGGTAATAAATATCCATTTAATTGTAATTGCACGTATGTGCTCAAACTTTTCCTTATTTACCATTTAACCCTCTAAACTTTCATCCTCTACAATTTGATCCTTTCAACATGTTTTAAACTTCAATTTTCTTCTATTTTCCTTCCTTTACATATGTATGAATATAATATAAGGTTTGCACCTCATCAAGACATCACCATAATATTTAAATATATACTTACCCACGCTAGCTTTGTTTAATAAAGACACGCGAGTCCTACTAAAGATGTTTTTTTTTCAAAATTCTTTCTAACTTCGTCTCCCCTACTTCAATTAGTCATAATATCCCCCTTTATGACTAATTTTGATAACAAATAAAATATTAATAATTTAATATT